>NW_012108252.1:4200560-4202234 GCF_000951045.1 Mandrillus leucophaeus
GAGGGGAGGGCAGGGCAGGGCAGGGCAGGGAAGGGAAGGGAAGAAAGGAAAGGATTGGGAAATTTACTGAATACCGTGGCAAGGGAAACAGAAAAAGCAAAAATATATCAGAGTTTTAATTAAGCACAGGCATTGCAATGAAGCTGACCTGAGTTTCAACTGTTTGTTCCACCATTTAATTGTGCAAGTTATGAAATCTCAATGTTGGCTTTCTCATCTGCAAAAGGAGTAAGAATAGTACCTTCCTCACAGTGCAGTTGGGCAGATCGAATGAAGTAATGTAGGTAAAGCCCTTAGCACAATAACCGGTATATACACAGTAATTGTTTATTAAACAGTAGTGATCACAACATTAATTATGCCCAAAGATTCCTCTCCAATCTCCAATGTTCTGGTAATGCTCTCATTTTTTCACTTCAAATAGCATGAGCATTGCATGGTTAGTTTATTTAACTAATCTTACATTGTTGGACATCATCCTATGTGAAATAATGCACATTTAAGCCATTTTGAGCTGAGGCAATTGCTATTGTTGCTTGTTGTTTTTTATTTACAACCAAAGTTATCTGCAGTCCTTACTGATCCATACTTTGGTATCAAGAGTGGAATACTGTAAGAAATTGACCCTAAAGGTTAAATTGGCTAACTAGTAGAGAAAGTGTCCTAGGCGGAGATGACCCAATTACTTCAGGTTAAGAAGTTGGTGACTCTTTTTATATTGCCATGAAACTTTTTCTTAACCTCTCACCTACAATACCTTAGGACCTTAACTCTGTGCCTTCAGATGCACAGCACTGGGAGAACGGCAAGAACAACTTGGGATGTTGGCATGGGTAGCCTAAAATCTATTTGCCATCAGTACGATTCTGTAAGAAAGGGACAATCTTAACTGAAATAGGCCCATCTGAATGCCAAAAGAGAAGAACATACAGCTTTGCTAGGAGAAGTTCTTTCTGCCTGTGGCCTGCAATACAGTCCCATAATTTGACTGAAATGTGCATTATTTCATATAGCAAGAAGAGTTGAGGTGGGGCAGTTCCTGTGCTGGTTAATTCCACCTTTGTATACAGGCTTATCGTCTGATCCTATTTCTCATTTCATGACTTGCCTATTTATATCCTGTGCCCATTTTAATAGTGATACTTATCTTTTTTTAATTTGTAAAAACCCTTTATATATTATAAATTTCAACCATTTTTATAACATTTATGTTAAAAACATTATCCCAGTTTGACAGCTTCCTTTCAGTTCTGTAGTTTTTTTCCTTTGAAGTTTTATGTTTAGCTTATTTACTAAAAGTCTATCTCTATCTCAGATGGAATAACCACATCCTTTTACATTTTCTTCTAGAACATTTATGGTTTAACTTGTATAGAAATATTTAAATTAATTCATCGGAAATTTAGGTATGAGTTGTGAGGCAGGAATTTATTTTTCTAAATGGTAGCTAGTGATCTTCAAATGCCTTATAAGGTATATCATATCTCCTCTGGATTTAAGTGCAGCCAGTGGTATATATGAACTTATTGTATAAAAGTGATTTGGCTTCTCGAGTTCCTATTCCACCTCATTCATACGTAACCTTATTCATGGGCCATTGTCACGCTGTTTTAATGACCACAGCATGATAGTTTATTTAGTATCTGACAGAACATTTTCCTACACATTTCTCTT
>NW_012108252.1:4205409-4224836 GCF_000951045.1 Mandrillus leucophaeus
GGAAAAAAAGATGACTTACAAGTGCCTTTATATCCTGGAAAGCACTAAAAGAATCAGAAATTTGATTGAAAGAGATAAAACAAACACATCTGAGTGGTATAATAAAACATTTAAGGTATCTGGAATGGTGAGGGTAATTTAGGGGAAGAGTTCAGAGACAAATCTCTCCATATTAATCAAAAAAAAGTTTTCAGACATTAACAGGTAACAATAGAATTTTACTCTAACCATTGATGTGTTTTTCTGAGCAGACGCAGGGAAAGTGCCTCCCTGATTAGGAAAACATGGTGATGTTGTATTAATAGTATTAATCTGAAATAAAAGATCCAATATATAAATTTGTATCTAAGTTAACTTTATTGTACCCGATCTCACATACTGGCTATTACACATTTCTAAAAGTTGTTTTTGTTGATATCTTACACAACTTAATACATGATAAATAGTTACACATTTACTGAACCAACCTTTATCAAAAGAGAAAGGCCTTGGATTTCCAAAGCTTAAGACAGGCTTTTTATCCAATTTAAAGTCTAGCATTTATTGACATGGAAAAAAAAAAAACTGACTACTTATGGTTTCTCCTTATTTTATATTGCATTCTTAATTAAACTTTTTTGTTTTGAGATAATTGTAGATTCATATGCAGTTATAAGAAATAATAGAGAGCTCATGTACCCTTTACCCCATTTCCCCAATGGTAGCATCTTGCAAAACTACAAAAACCATAGTAAATATCAAAACCAGGACCTTGGCCTTGATATAATCCATTGACCTTATTCAAATTTCATTGTATTTGTACTTTTTATTTGTTCATTTTATTTGTACACTTTTATCACATGTGTAGGTTCGTGCATCCCCAACAGTCAAGATACACGATAACTTTATCATAACGATTCCTCTGTTGCTTTATAACCACACCCAACTTCTTTCCCCATCTCCCTTTCCTAACTTCCAACAATCAGCACTCTGTTCTATACCGCCATAATTGTATCAGTTCAAGAAAAGGTATAGAAATAGTCATGCAGTATATAACCTTTGGGATTTCATTCACCATCATTCCCTTGAGATTCATCCAAGTTGCATGATTCAAAAGTTTCTTTTTATTTATGAGTAATATTCCATAGTATAGACGTACAGCATGATAGTTTATTTAGTATCTGACAGAACATTTTCCTACACATTTCTCTTTTTGAGAAAACGCTTGGCTGATCTGATTTTTTCTCTCAGATAATCATTGCATTTGTTTTTGTCAAGTTGCCCCCAAAGTTCTATTCAAATTTGGATTGGAATGGAAATAAATAATGACATTAATTTTGGAGAGAAGTGTAATTTTTATAGCATTGAGTCTTCTCACCCCAAAATATCTTTGTCATCCCAATCACCAAGTTTTCTTGGTCTTTCTTTAAAGACCCTCTGAGCAGTTTTATAGTTTTCTTTATATGGAATCACATAGATATCTTAGTTGCCAGAGTTTGTGGTTGTTATTGATAGTCTTATAATGTTATCATCATTACTGTTACTATCATGAATGAGATATTTTCTATTATTCTCTTGTTGTCTATATTTTGTATGGTCATCTTATTCAACTAATTTATTAGGACTCTTAATTTTTTAGTTGATTTTTGTTGGTTCTGCAGGTAGGCAATTTTACCTTCTGCAGCTAGTATTTCCAATGTTTTATCTGTTTTTCCTCACCTCATTATGCTGACCAGAACTAAACTTCCAAGAACATGTAATAGCAATAAAACCCATCTTGATCTTGCTGTTGACTTTAATGGGAATGCTTCAAACATCAGATTGAACCATATGAAACTGACACTTTGCCAGGCTAAAACAAGAAAAAAAAAAAGGTCAGGTATCAGTAATTTCAAAGGTTTCAAACTTTTATTTGGCCATTAAGTAAAATATTGAAATTTAATTCCAAGTAGGAACTCATTATTAAACAAATATTTTTGAGCACCTATGGTAGACAGGCACAGAGTGAAGCCACAGATATGTAACTCTCGAACAAGACAAGCATAGTTTCTGCTGTCTCAGAGTGAAATTAACACTATTGTAGGAGAAAGCAGACCATATTTCAGCTAACAACAACAAATCAAACTAATTAAAATGGTTACAAGAACTCAGATTACTATGTGCTAGAGATCGCAGCTGGGCACCTTCAGAGAGGGTAGTCAGGGTGGCACCTCCTGAGCAGAGATACCAAAGCTGACCCTGAAGGCTGAGATGGTACCAGCCATGCAATGAACTATGGGGACACACTCCTGCAGGGGTGAGTGACGAATGGACTCTGAAGGGCAACACGGCTGCTGAGTTCTGGGGTCTGTCAGGAGACCAGGCTGGCCAGAATGCCACAAAGTGAGTCCCCAAGCCACAGGCCATGTCTGAGGTGGGGACTGGGTCGGGGAAGAGCCATGTTTTGAACTGGGTGAATCTCAGTCCACACTGAGATTTTGGTTTGAATTGGGCTTTTAATGCCAGTTGAGCATCCCTAGTCCAAAAATCTAAAATCCAAAATACTCCCAGTCTGAAGCTTTTCGAGCGCCAATGAGATAGCTAGCTCTCCTCTCCTTTGCTTTCTGATGGTTCAACATATACAGACTTCGCTCCATCCACAAAATTATTTAAAAATATCTATACAATGACCTTCAGTCTCTGTGTACAAGGTATATATAAAATATAAATGAATTTGAATTTCATGTTTAGACTTGGGTGCCATCCCTAAGATACCTCATTATGCATAAGCAAATATTCCAAAATCCAAAAAAACTTTGAAATCAGGAACACTTCTGGTCTTAAGCATTTCGGAAAGGGATACTCAGCCTGTCTTGAAATGAGGTATGGCTCACAGCTGAAAGTGACCAGCAAGTGATGGGTTCTGTCCCCAGCTGTTCCCATGGGGTAAAAAAAGGAGCACTAACAGGAGAAAAATAAAACCATTTTCTAGGTATACCAAATCAGTGCCACAAGCTGAAGACAAGTTAAAGATAGATTTGGGAAAGTACTGAATTTTACTTTGGAAACCAAGAGGAAGCAATAATACTTTTTGAGCAAAGAGGCTTACTTTATTCCCCAAAATCAGAGGAGTTGTAGGACCTTAAGGCAGAGTCGAGGCCAGGGATTTACCTCTCTGTGGTTCTGATCTGTGGCTGGGCCTGCACTATTGGTGCATTCTTCTGTAAAAGCCAGCAGAAAGCTTCAGTGAAATGTGATGAACTTTCACAGACGCCCCTAGGCCCTATTTTCCCAGAAAGTGACTCAACATCTATCCCACTGGCCGGTCATATTTAAGAAAAGATGATCAAGTTGTGTCTGATGCTGGCTAGAAGACCAGGTGGCAGAGAAGGGTCAGAGATGAATCCAGTCAGGCCTATAAAGACAATGGAAGATTCTGGGGGAGGAATGGTCCAGATGACAGTGGACACTCAGCCAGGTAGGCAAGGCACAGGCAAAGCATCATGTCCAAAGAGGTAAGGCTCAGTGGATGGTGGGATTACAAGGTGAACACACATATGGGTGTTGCAGTAAGGGGCAGAGTGTCATGAGAGGCAGAGACAGGAAAGCCAGGCTGCACCAGTTGATACCATGTGTCAGAAATGGCCACAGGTGGTCAACAGACCCCTGTCCCTGAGAGGCAACTAGGTCCCAGGCAGGACTAAGGCTCAGACCTCACAAAAGGCCTATCGGACCAAACATTTGATTGGAACAAGAGTGGGGGAAAAAAAAGGTCTCCAAGGGGCTGGGGCTGCATACTTGAGTTCAAAAGGACCTAGGGCCAAGCAGAGGCCAGCTGGAAGAGGGGAGGTTACTGAGTCCCACCTGGGAGAAGGTGACAAAGCAGAGGCAGGGTAAGGACATCCTGATGACAGCAGCGTCAGACCTCACCCTTTGTCTCTCCTTGAGGAAGCTCTCTGCCCACTCCTGGCCTTTCCCTGAGTACGCCCAGGCATGTCAAAACCCCGACGTGAGCAACTGGAAACGTAATCTGCTACTTGTCTGCAACAATGTAACAGAAGAACCAGGAAACATGCTGAGTGTCACAAGAGAAGTTCAACAACTATTACTTATGGCATTGTCTGTCACCAGACCAGCAGTCCACTCATCCCCATGGTAACAACAATCAAAACAACAATTTCTGCTTTCCTGAAGTCATGTTAATGACGATTATGTTACACTAAAGAGTAACTAAACCCACAGTGCATTATCAACAGCGTTGCTAGTATCCAACCTTAATGATGGAGAAAAAGCACCTGGGATGGGACAAAGTATATTTCTCAGGGTGCAAGTGCGGTTCAAGCCAAACACTGCAGGAGGGAATCTCAGCTCAGCGTGAAGTCACTGCTTCATCCAGGTCTCCTTTTTTTCCTCTCCCTCCAGTTTTTTAGGAAGAGATACCTTCATGAAATCTTGTGCATTTCTTTATCAACCCAGATACGCACATGCCTATCCCTACTGGTAAACTGGGCAGAAGTTAATGATTATTATGAAATATTAGCATTTGATGTAGGTCTGATAATTTTCTTTATGTCACCAGGGCGATACATAATGGTAACTTACCTCCTTGAAGCAGGATTCTCCTTTCCAAATGCCTGATGCAGAGGGAAGAAACACAATCTTCCC
Source organism: Mandrillus leucophaeus (assembly GCF_000951045.1). Classification (NCBI taxonomy): domain Eukaryota; kingdom Metazoa; phylum Chordata; class Mammalia; order Primates; family Cercopithecidae; genus Mandrillus; species Mandrillus leucophaeus. Next base: position 4,210,033 of record NW_012108252.1, read on the forward strand.
TCTGCCTTCTTGAGTCCCCCCGTCCCACACTCCCTCCCACAGGTTGAGCAGCAGTCCCTGGGTTCTAGGCCCATTGCCACCACCCACTGGTGGGCAAGCCAAGTCATATCTACCCCCATCCCCCACCTACCCCCACCCCACCCTGGATTTCCTATCTCTCCAAGGTCACCGGGCAAGATCATAGTGACCCTGGGATGGGGGACAGAGCACAAGTGCACCCATATCTCTTCTTTCAAAGCCTGTTCCCTTCCTGTCCCCTATCCAGGTCTCAAAACAAGAGAGCAGTCTCTTGTCCACTATTCCAGCATCTTCCTCGCCCACCACACCTGCCCCTACCATCAGTTTGGCCAGTGCCGGAACAGATTTTTCAATGGACTTGTTAAAGAGATCAGCACACAGAGAAACTGGCTTCAGTTTTCTTTTCCACTCTGACTCATCACTGGGCAAAGGGCCAAAGACCAACTTCCTCAAGATTCCACATCGCACTTCAGATTTGCATGGGGAGTCTAATCAGTTGTTGATTAGGCTAGGGTGATTAAATTAACCACCCTGTGGTCAAGCATCCACACCCGGAGCAGTCAGCGCTGATCAATGGTGGGCATCACCTGGTACCAAATGGCTGCCCAGTCCAACCCAAGGAGCCTTTCCCAGGAATGGGGATGCAGTGAGGTTCTCAGGAAACTAGATTCTCCCCTGGGCTCTGACAACTTAACCTTTGGTTGACACTTCTTCCACTGTGTTTCTGTGTTCTTGAGTTGAGCAGCGAGATGGTATCATTTAGAGAGTTGTAACCAAGTGCCTACTCTTAGGCAGCAACACCATTTTCTGGCTGTAAAACCAGGAGCAACAACTTAACCTCCCTGAGCTTCCATTTTTTTCAACTGTAAAAGGAGTCTTTCTCATGGGATTGTCATGACGATTAAAAAACAAAAAAGATCACGCATGTAAACCACTTAGCCTGGGGCCTGGTATGTAGTCAATGCAAAATTAATCTTGGTTGTTTTCACCATCATCATCGTTATCTTCCTTTAGTCAGGAAGACTATTTTGTAGCTTCAAGTCAAGCACCCCAATTTATTTCCAGTCAGGCCCAGCCTCCCTTGTCCCATTTATTAAACCAAACATAATCAGTTGGTTATGAATTGAAACACTTACTGTTACTACTTAAGTGGAACAAAGTCAGTTCTCACTAAATTCCACCTGAAACTGGATAGGGCAGAGACATGGAAGGGCACTGCTTGAGACTGGGGAAAGAGACACCTTCTCTATCCTTGTTTCCCCTGGGTGCTGGAGTAGGATTCCTCAGAATGAGAGAGAGCTCAATAAGCAAGCAGAGATGGGATTCTAAAGGTAAATCTGATACTGTGTCAAGAAGTCCACTTGGGAAGAAAATACTCCCTAAGAGTAGAAAGATGTTCCAGAGGGCTCATCAATAAATAAACCTGCAAAAAAGAGGCTCCTTATTGTGATTTTGTGGGTTTTGATGACATCGCAAAGCAATCCAGCCATTGGGGTGCTCAGGTGGCACCCTAAAGACCAAGCGATTGAGAAAGAAACCCATGACCGAGGTTACTAGGCACCTTCCTTTAGCAGCCCCTTGTGGAAAGAACTTTGCCTGGAGATGGAACTGAATAACTTCAAGGGAGTTTACAATCTAAATCAGAGCAGGATCACTGTGGGGTGAGCATGGGAACACAAGTAGGCAAGGCCTCTACTCTAGATCTTGGAGAATTGATTTTGAGTCCTGGCTCTGCCATGTACCAGCTCAGAGACCCTGGGCAAACAACTCAATTTCTACATAACAGGAGAGAACTGAATAAAATCAATGATGTTCAAGCGCCTCCACCAAGCCCTGTAGTCTCTCTGTATAAATTCAGAAGCCACTGCAGATTTTGGAGAAAAATTATATAAGGAGTCCTAGCAGGGGTTCCCACCACGAGAGGCTCCCACCAGCATCACAGCCCCTTCCGCTAAACAATCTCTGCCCTCTTTCTTTAGATGTCACTGTTTCAGATTTTTTAAGTTTTCATTTTTTTCTAGGCAAAAAAAAAAGAAGATCCCAAATGCATTCCAGTTCTGGTAGTCTATGATTTGAGCATGGAGAAAATGGGGTTGCTTTAAGAAGAGGCTGGAAAGAAGGATTAGCACAAGACCACAAGATCACGAAAAGCCTTGCCCGCTATGCTCAGGCACTTGAACTTTAGCTGGTAGGAAGCCACAAAAGGGAAATAATATGGGCAGGTCACTGGGCTAGCAAAGCACCCTGAAGAGTTGAATGAATGAAAAATGCATGGGAGGGGAGAGAAGAGGAGTCCAAAGATAAAATTATTCCATCAGTCCCCAAGCAGGAGGTAAGAAAAATGGATGGAGAGTTGGAAAGGTGTGCGGGGGTAGCCTCCACTAGTCAGCAACTTCCATTTTATTGTGTTTTCTTTTGTTTTTGCCTTCTCATTCCATTCACATCTTCACAAAGCAGAATAAAAATGACTCTCTTCACTGTCCATCAATGTTGTTGACCTATTCTCTCACACCAGAGAAGCACAATGGCACCAGAGCAAAGGGCATGCGATCTTCAGCTAATTAATAAAGGCCGTGACATTGTTCCCCCACCAGATCATGGCAACAGTTGGCTGCCTGTCCTAGAAGGATCCACACTTCCCAGTGACCCAGACATCCCAAGTTCCCAAATTAAGCATCTGTACCTCCTTAATCAGCTTCAAAGAGGGACATTCAGAATGCCACTGTTCCAGCAGCTTCCTCAGCCACCTTACCTGCTCCACCATCAGCTCAGCCAGGCAAGAATTCCCACAGGGTTTTCAGTGGACTGTAGTTAAAGATGAAAAACTCATATCCAGACCTCTGATTTATGATGTGGCATGAGCTCAACACTTTTCTCATATTCTTGAGTCCAACAAAAATGAGCAAACACAGATATATAAAACTGGAACTGAGAAAATATTGGGTGTCTTTGAAAACACCTACATGGGACACTCGTTGACTATCCTGCAACCTGGGGTGGTGGGCTCAGTGAGGGGTAGGGCACTGTTCCCTTGACTATGGCTAAGGACCCATTTCTGAAAAGAGTTGCCAGGCCATGTCACTGGCACCTGACTTCACTCTCATCCGTTCCTCCAGGCTGCTTAACCCTGGGTGTGTGTCTACACATGCAACTCCTCTGCCAAGAACACCCTTCCCCCAGCCTTTTTTTAGTTGTTCATACATTCAGATCATTTTTTCAGTTGGACAGAGGAATGAGTGAATGACAGCTGTTTCTTGCAATCCAGCATCTTGGAAGTCAATTTTGCTTCATATAACAGCAACAAAATCTTGGATTCAGAGAACTGAAATGCAGAATTTTCAGTAATCAGTAAGTCCAACCGATTTACTCTGAATTTGAAGAAGTAGACCCAAAGGAAGGAAATGCTTACTCTGAAGTTGCCCAAGAATAACAAATGCTAACAGTTATTGATTGCCAGGGACTAGGGGCTGTGCTAAATGCTTCATGCACATCATCACGCTTAATCCTCACAATAATCCTTTGAGCTAGATGCTATTACTGGCTTCATTTTATATGAGAAAACTGAGAAGGGAAATGACCAGTCCAAGTTATATAGTCTTGATGGTGTCAGATAAAATTCTGGAGGTGGGGGAATGTAACACCTAGGGGAGGGACCAGAAAGAAGTTGCAGTAGAAGGCTCTCCACCTGTCTGTGCCTCAGTTGCTATATCTGTGAATTCAGAATAATTATATCTCGTTTCTAGAGCAGCTATGAGATTTTACAGGAAATAATGCATGTAAAACTATTTGCTAAGCTGCAAAGCACAACACAAATGAGAAAAAAAAATGTGTTTTTTAAAAATGAAAAGAGAATTTGTTGGGTTTTTCTGTTTAAAAGAATAAAATAACATGTGCTTCTGTTTTAAAAGGAATAAAATAGTATTTAAAAAAAGAAGAAAAGAAATATTATCCAAAGTTCTACTATCCAGAGATAATTATCAATTTAATGCTAAGACTTCAGGAAATCACTCTGAGTGTGTTTATGTGTGGATGTGTGCCTATAATTATTAAGAAATGATATATTATCATGCTCTTTTGTGACCTGTTCTTTTTTCACTCAAGTTATACATGTTGAAAAATCAAGAAAAGTTTAAGAAAGTCATTCTTTTGAGTTTAGCTCAGCCCTGTGAAAAGAGCCAGAATAGTTTATTTATCGTCCTCTTTTTGACTGGTGAAACTGGTCCTAAGAGGCAGCGTCATCGCCTATAGTGGTACAGACTGTGCCCTGCTTAGAATCCAGGGAGACACATGGGAGCTGAAAGCCAGCCTGTTCCAGTCCCTGGCACAGCCACAACAGGCAGGGGAGGGGGCCCTTGTGGGGTTGCACAAAGGCGCCGTGTGTCCTGGCCTCTGAGCAGGGCTGACGCTAGCCACGGAAGACCCTGAAGCCAGAGGGCCCACTACTGAACAACGCTGGAGCCAGTGAGGGCAAGAAGAGTGGTGCCTTCTATCTGCTGTTTCTGTGCCAGATCTATGCCCCGTGCCCCAGAGCACAGGGTCAAACCCATGGCATGCACACAGCAGCCTCTGAGAATGTGTGCTAAGTTCTGCTCTATGCGTGGAGGGCTTGTGGTGGTTTCATTCTTTTCCCCTAAGCAAATTTTAGGAAAATATTCAAGTGACAGGAAATTAAGCAAAGCTTTGGCCCAAATGCTGCCGGGAACCAGAAGTTCCAAGTCCAGTTTCCCAAAAAAGCTGGCTGTGGGGTTCTGTATATTTACCCAAAGCTTCCACCGAATACCTCTAAAGCAGTTTCAGGGTGAATGAGTTTTCTATGTATGCATAACAAATTACCCCCAAGATTTAGCTGTTGAGAATGACAAGCATTTCTTATCTCAAAGTTTCGCCGGGTCAAGAATTCAGCTGCATAGACCTTCAATGTAAATTTAAAAAGAAAAAGAAAAAAAGAATCCAGGTGTAGTTTAGCAAGGTGTCTCTAGTTCAAGGTCACTCATAAGATTGTGGTCAAACTGTCAGCTGGACTGCAGTCATCTCAACGTTCAACTCAGGCTGGAGAATCCCTTTCTAAGCTCACCCATCTGGCTGTCAGCAAGCTTCAGTCCTTCACCACCTAGGCCTCTCCATAGCGCTGCCTCATAAGCTAGCAGCTGCTTCCCTCAGCACCAGGAAGGAGAGAGAGAAAGAAAAGAGAAGGGAAGGGATGTGAGAGAAGGGGATGGAGAGAAGGGGGTGGGGAGAAGACAGGCTACAGTCTTTTCCTAACCCAAATCAGGAGTGACATCACATCACTTTTGCTGTATCCTATTCTTCCAGAGTGAATCACTAACTCCAGCCCAGACTCAAGAGAAGAGGATTACAGAAAAGCACCAATCTCCATCATCCTTCCTAGAACATGGATATAATGGTTGGAGTTCTGGCAGCCATCTTGGCCCATGAAGATCAGAACCACAACCTAGGGATGGTGGATCAGAAAACAGAAATGAGGAGCTGCAGTCCCTGGTGATTCTCCCACATCATCATTGCCTTTTACTCAAAAGAATAAAACTTTAAGTGTTAAAGCTACTTTTGAGTTGCCTTCACATTCAGATGAGTCTCATTGTAGCCTATCTAAGTTGTTAGCACTAACCCAAAGAGGGTTCAGATTCCGGTTCACCCAGCATTTCCTTCTTTTACAGATGGGACAACTAGACTCAGAGAGGTAAAGTTATTCACCCATCATCACTCAGCTAGAGACTGGCAGGAATAAGACCCCAGCTCCTGGTCTCCACATCTACCCAAGCCAGTTCTGAGTGTCTCCAAAGCTTGCTGAACATTCAAGGCTCTGTTTGGGATGTTCCTGGCAGCTGGAAAAGTTCTGACTCCCCCAGGCTATGTATTTGTACCAGAACATTCCCTGCTCTGTTTCTCTGCTTACCAAGTAAACAAGAGAAACAGAAGAGGGAAAATATTTTGGATGAATTGATGCTTTGCAGTTCAAAAACTTTTGTCTTATGCACACTCAAGCCCATAGCCATGGAAACCCTCATTTCATTTCCTCAGACTGTCTCTTTGTGCACCATTCCTTCTTTTGGAGCTCAGAAGTTAGCAGCAACCATGGATTAAATATGCTCTGTAGAGCGGCAAGGTGGTATGATATTGCAAAGGATGCTGGTATACAAGTCTATAACATGGAAGTGATCATGTTTTCATTACAGAGTTGTCTCAGATGACTTGACTCTTCAGAAAGAGCCTTTCAGCCCCCTTGCCAGAAGAACTGTCAACAGAGCTACTCAAGACAGAATCATCCCAGCTGCAATGTTAATAAACATTTTGTGCTGCAGGAGCCATGCTTGGTGTCCTTGCCCTACAATATTCCTTGCCCCAGGGCAGCCTGCACTGCATTTGGCCTCTGCCAAAGGGCTAAGCCTAAGCCATCATATTTGAACTACATGATGCTGCTCCCATGGTCTCAGGGGTTTGGACCATGGCTGGTCACCAGGCCCAGAAGAAGCCAATATATCAGTTAAGAAACTTTATCTTGAGAATTTGAAGTAAGAGACGCAGAGACTGTCCTTAATCAGTGGTGACCAAACTGAAAGGCCATGCAGCACTAGAGCTGGGACAAACCTTTTTGACCTCATACAGAATAACAAGAGAAAGCCAGTGCAAAGAAGGTGGAGACTGACTCAGAGAAAAACTGAAAAGAATCCATGTGGTTCCAAAGAGAGAAAGAGAAAGCAGCAGCCTCCATTTTCAATGGCTTCCCAGTTTCCAGCCCCAGTTCCTACCAGGTGAGGCTGTGCTCCATTTCTAAGTGGAGTCTCAGGGCTCTTTTAGATGCTAAGGCCCAAATAGATTTCTGCTCCTTGACACAATGATGCACCATCCAGCTTACAAATCATTTCCACCTCCATTGTCTTGATTGGTTTTTCTCACATCTGGAAGACAAGCAACCAGGAGTGATGACCCTTGCTCATCTTTTACCAATAGGAAAACTGAAGCCCAGAGAAGGGAGGTAAATTTTCCAAGATTATTCACCCAACTAGCTGTAAGGGAAAAAACCTGAACTCAGGCCTTCTGACTCGTGGTCTGATATTTTATCCACCTATATCAATGTGATTAAGAAAAACAAAAATTCTGAGTGAATGGGCCTGTAACTCCCATGATTTCCTCTGGCACTTGAGGTTTCAGAAAGAGGCAAGTGGATGTGGATTCTCAAGGTGAGAGGGACAAAGCAGATCACTGAGGCCTATTTTGTTTTAATTATTGCCTTGTCTCTCTTTAAATCATGAACTGCAAACTCTAATGTCTATAAAGGCAGGTAAGTAAAGAAAGAGAGGGAAACAAACAAGTGTATGACAATTAGGAGTGGTGGAGACTAGGGCAAACTGCAGAGCTAATGCGCAGCTTGAAACAGTCCACCACTCTTCAGCTCTGGACATGTGGGAATGCATATCCTACACTAACAGATTTTTTCATGAAAGGTTGGAACTCTGACTGTTTGTGAAATTTCCTAATTTTTTTTTTTTTTTTTTTTTAGACAGGGTCTGACTCTGTTGCCCAGGCTAGAGTACAGTGGCACAGTCATGGCTCACTGCAGCCCTTAACACCTGGGCTCAAGCGATCCTCCCACCTCAGCCTCATGAATAGCTGAGACTACAGCCACATGACACCATGCCAGGCTAACTTTTTAAAGGTTTTTGTAGAGACGGGGTCTCCCTATGTTGCCCAGGTTGGTCTTGAAACCCTGGGCTTAAGCAATCCTCCCACCTTGTCCTCCCAAAGTGCTGGTATTACAGGCATGAGCCACCACGCCTAGACCTAATTGTTAAAACATATACTGACCAAACAAATTACACCCACTGGCTGGATACTACCCTCATACCAGCAATTTGCCCCCTCTTTTCTGGATTGCAAGCACTGAGGCCAGAGCCATGAGCTATTCATCTTTCTGCCTCTAATACCAAGCATAGAGGGGGCACTCAGGTGATCTGACTGATTAAATGGATTGGATAAAAAATCATCATTCTGGTCTTTATTCAAATGACATCTCCTCAGACAGGTCTTCCCTCATGACCTGTGGTTATCCATCAATATCATCCTCCTATTTTTTTCTATGTAAAAAACCCCTGACTTTTACCTAGATGTGTGACTACCCAAAATAAAGAAAATACTTTCCAGCCTCTCTAGGTATGGCCATATGACAAAGTCCTGGCCAGGTGGATGAACATAGAGCTGATATGTGCAACTTCCAGGAACTATCTCCCGAGAGAGCTGTGCCCTTCTCCCTTCCTTCTCTCCCTCCTGCTGACTAGGATGCAGATGTGATGGCCAGAGCTGGAGCAGCCACATGGGGTCATAATACACAAAGCACATATTGAAGATGGTGGAACAAGGGATAAAAGGAGCTGGGTTGCTCTGAAGAGAGCATCAGATCTCCCAGCACATGCTCGAGCTCTACTGAGGGACAGACTGCATCCTCAAGTGGGACCCTGACCCTTGTGCCTCCTGACTGGGAGACACCTCATACAGGAAAGCTCCCATTGGCATCTGGTGGGTGCCCCTCTGGGACAAAGCTTCCAGAGGAAGGATCAGGCAGCAATCTTTGCTGTTTCTGCAGCCTCCACTGGTGACACCCAGGCAAACAGGGTCTGGAGTGGGTCTCCAGAAAACTCCAGCAGACCTGCGGCAGAGGGGCCTGACTGTTAGAAGGAAAACTAACAAACAGAAAGGAATAGCACCAACATCAACAAAAAGGACTTCCACACAGAAATCCCATCCGAAGGTCACCAACATCAAAGACCAAAGGTAGATGAATGCACAAAGATGAGGAAGAACCAGCAAAAAAAGACTGAAAATCCCAAAAACCAGAATGCCTCTTCTCCTCCAAAGGATCACAACTCCTCACCAGCAAGGGAACAAAACTGGACCGAGAATAAGTTTGACGAATTGACAGAAGTAGGCTTCAGAAGGTGGGTAATAACAAACTCCCCCAAGCTAAAGGAGCATGTTCTAACCCAATGCAAGGAAGGTAAGAATCTTGAAAAAAGATTAGAGGAATTGCTAACTAGAATAACCAGGTTAGAGAAGAACATAAATGACCTGATGGAGCTGAAAAACACAGCATGAGAACTTCATGAAACATACACAAGTATCAATAGCCGAATTGATCAAGCAGAAGAAAGGATATCAGAGATTAAGATCAACTTAATGAAATAAAGTGTGAAGACAAGATTAGAGAAAAAAGGGTTTTGAGAAGATGGTTGAATAGGAACAGCTTTGGTCTGCAGCTCCCAGCATGATCAATGCAGAAGACAAGTGATTTCTGCATTTCCAACTGAGGTACCTGGTTCATCTCACTGGGACTGGTTGGACAGTGGGTGCAGCCCACGGAGGGCGAGCTGAAGCAGGGTGGGACGTTGCCTCAGCTGGGAAGCCCAAGGGGTCAGGGGATTTCCCTTTCCTAGCCAAGGGAAGCCATGACAGACTGTACCTGGGAAAATGGGACATTTCCACCCAAATACTGTGCTTTTCCAATGGTCTTAGCAACCAGCAGACAAGGTGACTCTCTCCCGTGCCTGGCTCAGCAGGTCCCACACCCACGGAGCCTTGCTCACTGCTAGCACAGCAGTCTGAGATCAATCTGCGAGGTGGCAGCCTGGCTGGGAGAGGGGCATCCACCATTGCTGAGGCTTGAGTAGGTAAACAAAGCGGCAGAGAAGCTCAAATTGGGTGGAGCCCACGACAGTTCAACAAGGCCTACTGCCTCTAGACTCCACCTCTGTGGGCAGGTCATAGCTGAACAAAATGCAGCAGACAACTTCTGCAGACTTAAACATCCCTGTCTAACAGCTCTGAAGAGAGCAGTGGTTCTGCCAACATGGTGTTTGAGCTCTGAGAATGGACAGACTTCTTCCTCTAGTGGATCCCCAACCCCTGTATAGCATAACTGGGAGACACTTAACAGTAGGGGTCGACAGAAACTTCATATAGGCAGCTGCCCCTCTGGGACGAAGCTTCCAGAGGAAGGATCAGGCAGCAATCTTTGCTGTTCTGCAGCCTCTGCTGGTTATACCCAGGCAAACAGGGTCTGGAGTGGACCTTCAGCAACTCCAACAGACCTGCAGCAGAGGGGCCTGACTGTTAGAAGGAAAACTAACAAACAGAAAGGAATAGCATCAACATCAACGAAAAGGTCATCTACACCAAAAACCCATCTGTAGGTCACCAACATCAAAGACCAAAGGTAGATAAAACCACAAAGATGGGAAGAAACCAGAACAGAAAAGCTGAAAATTCTAAAAATCAGAGCTCCTCTCCTCCTCCAAAGGATTGCAGCTCCTCACCAACAGTGGAACAAAGCTGGAAGCAGAATGACTTTGACGAGTTGACAGAAGTAGGCTTCAGAAGGTCGGTAATAACAAACATCTCTGAGCTAAAGAAGATGTTTGAACCCATCACAAGGAAGCTAAAAACCTTGAAAAAAGATTAGACAAATGGCTAACTAGAATAAACAGTGTAGAGAAGACCTTAAATAACCTGATGGAGCTGAAAACCATGACACAAGAACTTCATGATGCATGCACAAGCTTCAATAGCTGATTCGATCAAGTGGAAGAAAGGGTATCTGCAGATCAAATTAATGAAATAAAGTGAGAAAACAAGGCTAGAGAAAAAAAAGAGTAAAAAGAAAAACAAAGCCTCCAAGAAATATGGGACTATGTGAAAAGACCAAATCTACGTTTGATTGGTGTACCTGAAAGTGACAGGGAGAATGGAAACAAGTTGGAAAACACTCTTCAAGATATTATCCAGGAGAACTTCCCCAACCTAGCAAGGCAGGCCAACATTCAAATTCAGGAAATACAGAGATCACCACAAAGATACTCCTCAAGAAGAGCAACCCCAACTCACATAAGTGGCAGATTCACCAACGTTGAAATGAAGGGAAAAGTGTTAAGGGCAGCCAGAGAGAAAGGTCGAGTTACCCACGAAGGGAAGCCCATCAGACTAACAGCAGATCTCTTGGCAGAAACCCTATAAGCCAGAAGAGAGTGGGGACCAATAATCAACACTCTTAAAGAATTTTCAACCCAGAATTTCATATCCAGCCAAAACTAAGCTTCATAACTGAAGGAGAAATAAAATCCTTTACAGACAAGCAAATGCTAAGAGATTTTGTCACCACCAGGCCTGCCTTACAAGAGCTCCTGCAGGAAGCACTAAACATGGAAAGAAACAACTGGTACCAGCCACTGCAAAAACATGCCAAATTGTAAAGACCATCGATGCTATGAAGAAATTACATCAATTAATGGGCAAAATAACCACCTAACATCATAATGACAGGATCAAATTCACACATACCAATATTAACCTTCAATGTAAATGAGCTAAATGCCCCAATTAAAAGACACAGACTGGCAAATTGGATAAAGAGTCAATGCTGTATTCAGGAGACCCATCTCACATGCAAAGACACACATAGGTTCAAAATAAAGGGATGTAGGGATATTTACCAAGCAAATGGAATTGCAATCCTAGTCTCTGACAAAACAGACTTTAAACCAACAAAGATCAAAAAAGATAAAAAAGGGCATTACATAAAGGTAAAGGGATCAATGCAACGAGAAGACTAACTATCCTAAATATATAAGCACCCAATACAGGAGCACCAAGATTTGTATAGCAAGTTATGAAAGACCTATGAAGAGACTTAGACTCCCACACAATAATAGTGGGAGACTTTAACACCCCACTGTCAATATTAGACAGATCAACGAGACAGAAAATTAATAAGAATATTCAGAACTTGAACTCAGTTCTGGACCAAGTGGACCTAACAGGCATCTACAGAACTGTCCACCCTAAATCAACAGAATATACATTCTTCTCAGCACCACATCGCACTTATTCTAAAATTGACCACATAATTGGAAGTAAAACACTCCTCAGCAAATGCAAAAGAATGGAAATCATAGCAAACAGTCTCTCAGATCACAGTGCAATCAAATTAGAACTCAGGATTAAGAATCTCACTCAAAACCACACAACTACATAGAAACTGAACAACGAGCTCCTGAATGACTACTGGGTAAATAACAAAATTAAGGCAGAAATAAGTAAGTTCTTTGAAACCAATGAGAACAAAGACAAAATGTACCAGAATCTCTGGGACACAGCTAAAGCAGTATTTAGAGGAAAATTTATAGCACTAAATGCCCACAAAAGAAAGCAGGAAAGATCTAAAATCGACACCCTAACACCACAATTGAAAAAACTAGAGAAGCAAGAGCAAACAAATTCAAAAGCTAGCGGAAGACAAGAAACAACTAAGATCAAAGCAGAATTGAAGGAGATAGAGACACAAAAAAACCTTCAAAAAAATCAATGAATCCAGGAGCTGGTTTTTTGAAAAGATCAACAAAATAGATAGACTGCTAGTCAGACTAATAAAGAAGAAAAGACAGAAGAATCAAATAGACACAATAAAAAATGATAAAGGAGACATCACCACCAATCCCACAGAAATACAAACTACCATCAGAGAATACTGTAAACACCTCTATGCAAATAAACTAGAAAATCTAGAAGAAATGGATAAATTCCGAGACACATACACCCTCCCAAGACTAAACCAGGAAAAAGCTGAATCCCTGAATAGACCAATAACAAGTTCTGAAATTGAGGCAGTAACAGCTTACCAACCAAAAAAAAAAAGCCCAGGACCAGACGGATTCATAGCCAAATTCCACCAGAGGTACAAAAAGGAGATGGTACCATTCCTTCTGAAACTATTCCAAACAACAGAAAAAGAGGGACTCCTCCCTAACTCATTTTATGAGGCCAGCATCATCCTGATACCAAAACCTGGAAGAGACACAACAAAAAAAGAAAATTTCAGGCCAATATCCCTGATGAATATCAATGTGAAAATCCTCAGTAAAATACTGGCAAACCAAATCCAGCAGCACATCAAAAAGCTTATCCACCATGATCAAGTGGGCTTCATCCCTGGGATGCAAGCTGGTTCAACACACACAAATCAATAAATGTAATCCATCACATAAACAGAAGTAATGACAAAAACCACATGATTATCTCCATAGATGCAGAAAAGGCCCTCGACAAAATTCAACACTCTTTCATGCTAAAAACTCTCTATAAACTAGGTATTGATGGAATATATATCAAAATAATAGGAGCTATTTATGACAAACCCACAGCCAGTATCATACTGAACAGGCAAAAGCTGGAAGCATTCCCTTTGAAACCCATCACAAGACAAGGATGCCCTCTCTCACCACTCCTATTCAATATAGTATTGGAAGTTCTGGCCAGGGCAATCAGGCAAGAGAAAGAAATAAAGGGTATTCAAATAGGAAAAGAGGAAGTCAAACTGTCTCTGTTTGCACATGACATGATTGTATATTTAGAAAACCCCAGCATCTCAGCCCCAAATTACCTTAAGCTGATAAGCAACTTCAGCAAAGTCTCAGGATACAAAGTCAATATGCAAAAATCACAAGCATTCCCATACACCAATAATAGATTAACAGAGAGCCAAATCATGAGTGAACTCCCATTCATGATTGCTACAAAGAGAATAAAATACCTAGGAATACAACTTACAAGGGATGGGAAGGACCTCTTCAAAAATAACTACAAACCACTACTCAAGGAAATAAGAGAAGACACAAACAAATGGAAAACCACTCATGCTCACGGATAGGAAGAATCAATATCATTAGAACGGCCATACTGCCCAAAGTAATTTATAGATTCAATGCTATCCCCATCAAACTACCACTGACTTTCTTCACAGAAAAAGAAAAAACTACTTTAAATTTCATATCAAACCAAAAAAGAGCCCATATAGCCAAGACAATCCTAAGAGAAAAGAACCAAGCTGGAGGCATCACGCTTCCTGACTTCAAACTATATTACAAGGCTACAGTAACCAAGACAGCATGGCACTGGTACCAAAACAGATATACAAAACAACGGAACAGAACAGAGGCCTCAGAAATAACACTACACATCTGCAACCATCTGATCTTTGACAAACCTGACAAGAACAAGCAATGGGGAAAGGATTCCTTATTTAATAAATAGTATTGGGAAAACTGGCTAATCATATGCAGAAAACTGAAACTGGACCCCTTCCTTACACCTTATACAAAAATTAACTCAAGGTGGATTACAGACTTAAACAAAGGCCTAAAACCGTAAAAACCTAGGCAATACCATTTAGGACACAGGCATGGGCAAAGACTTCATGACTAAAACACCAAAAGCAATGGCAACAAAATCCAAAATTGACAAATGGGATCTAATTAAAGAGCTTCTGCACAACAAAAGAAACTATCATCAGAGTCAACAGGCAACCTACAGAATGGGAGAAAATTTTTGCAATCTATCCATCTGACAAAGGGCTAATACCCAGAATCTACAAAGAATTTAAATAAATGTACAAGAAAAAAACAACCCCATCAAAAAGTGGGCAAAGGATATGAATGGACACTTCTCAAAAGAAGACATTTATGTGGCCAACAGACATATGAAAAAAAGTTTATCATCACTGGTCATTACAGAAATGCAAATCAAGACCACAATGAGATACCATCTCACGCCAGTTAGAATGGCAATCATTAAAAAGGCAGGAAACAACAGATGCTAGAGAGGATGTGGAGAAATAGGAATGCTTTTACACTGTTGGTAGGAGTGTAAATTAGTTCAACCATTGTGGAAGACAGTGTGGTGATTCCTCAAGGATCTAAAACCAGAATACCATTTGACCCAGCAAT
>NW_012108252.1:4226121-4322941 GCF_000951045.1 Mandrillus leucophaeus
CACAGCCAGTATCATACTGAACAGGCAAAAGCTGGAAGCATTCCCTTTGAAACCCATCACAAGACAAGGATGCCCTCTCTCACCACTCCTATTCAATATAGTATTCGAAGTTCTGGCCAGGGCAATCAGGCAAGAGAAAGAAATAAAGGGTATTCAAATAGGAAAAGAGGAAGTCAAACTGTCTCTGTTTGCACATGACATGATTGTATATTTAGAAAACCCCAGCATCTCAGCCCCAAATTACCTTAAGCTGATAAGCAACTTCAGCAAAGTCTCAGGATACAAAGTCAATATGCAAAAATCACAAGCATTCCCATACACCAATAATAGATTAACAGAGAGCCAAATCATGAGTGAACTCCCATTCATGATTGCTACAAAGAGAATAAAATACCTAGGAATACAACTTACAAGGGATGGGAAGGACCTCTTCAAAAATAACTACAAACCACTACTCAAGGAAATAAGAGAAGACACAAACAAATGGAAAACCACTCATGCTCACGGATAGGAAGAATCAATATCATTAGAACGGCCATACTGCCCAAAGTAATTTATAGATTCAATGCTATCCCCATCAAACTACCACTGACTTTCTTCACAGAAAAAGAAAAAACTACTTTAAATTTCATATCAAACCAAAAAAGAGCCCATATAGCCAAGACAATCCTAAGAGAAAAGAACCAAGCTGGAGGCATCACGCTTCCTGACTTCAAACTATATTACAAGGCTACAGTAACCAAGACAGCATGGCACTGGTACCAAAACAGATATACAAAACAACGGAACAGAACAGAGGCCTCAGAAATAACACTACACATCTGCAACCATCTGATCTTTGACAAACCTGACAAGAACAAGCAATGGGGAAAGGATTCCTTATTTAATAAATAGTATTGGGAAAACTGGCTAATCATATGCAGAAAACTGAAACTGGACCCCTTCCTTACACCTTATACAAAAATTAACTCAAGGTGGATTACAGACTTAAACAAAGGCCTAAAACCGTAAAAACCTAGGCAATACCATTTAGGACACAGGCATGGGCAAAGACTTCATGACTAAAACACCAAAAGCAATGGCAACAAAATCCAAAATTGACAAATGGGATCTAATTAAAGAGCTTCTGCACAACAAAAGAAACTATCATCAGAGTCAACAGGCAACCTACAGAATGGGAGAAAATTTTTGCAATCTATCCATCTGACAAAGGGCTAATACCCAGAATCTACAAAGAATTTAAATAAATGTACAAGAAAAAAACAACCCCATCAAAAAGTGGGCAAAGGATATGAATGGACACTTCTCAAAAGAAGACATTTATGTGGCCAACAGACATATGAAAAAAAGTTTATCATCACTGGTCATTACAGAAATGCAAATCAAGACCACAATGAGATACCATCTCACGCCAGTTAGAATGGCAATCATTAAAAAGTCAGGAAACAACAGATGCTATAGAGGATGTGGAGAAATAGGAATGCTTTTACACTGTTGGTAGGAGTGTAAATTAGTTCAACCATTGTGGAAGACAGTGTGGTGATTCCTCAAGGATCTAAAACCAGAATACCATTTGACCCAGCAATCTCATTACTGGATATATACCCAAAGGATTATAAATCATTCTACTATAAATACACATGCATACATATGTTTACTGCAGCACTGTTCACAATAGCAAAGACTTGGAACCAACCCAAATACCCATCAATGATAGACTGGATAAAGAAAATGTGGCACATATACATCATGGAATACTATGCAGCCATAAAAAAGGATGCGTTCATGTCCTTTGCAGGGACATGGATGAAGCTGGAAACCATCATTCTCAGCAAATTAACACAAAGAACAGAAAACCAAACACCGCATGCTCTCACTCATAAGTGGGAGTTGAACAATGAGAATACATGGACACAGGGAGGGAACCATCACACACCAGGGCCTATTAGGCGGGTGGGGGGCTAGGGGAGGGATAGCATTAGGAGAAATATCTAATGTAGATGACAGGTTGATGGGTGTAGCAAATCACCATGGCACATGTATACCTATGTAACAAACCTGCACATTCTGCACATGTATCCCAGAACTTAAAGTATAATAAAAAAAGTTTTTTTTAAAAAAAGGAGCTGGGTCTCTGATGATTTCAGAGCTACTTTAGCAGCAACAGACTGATTGATTTTGCCTGAGGAAAAAAATACGTAATTCTAGCTGGTTCATTCTGCTGTTTGGGGGAAGGTTCTAAAAGAGTAAATTCTCATATTCTGTCCTCTCATCTGGCTTTATTTTTATTAGCACTTACACTTAACATAATAACATCTATTTCCTTGTTTAACTTGTTAATTATTTTTGTTCCCTATTAGATCATAAGCACCATGAGGTCAGGGACTTTGTTTTGCTCACAATCATTTCTTAGAAGAGTGTCTAGCATATAGCAGGTGCTTAAAAAATATTTATTGAACATGTAATGAAGTGGACTACATTGGTTTAAACGTGAAAACTGAATTAAATGACAACCTATACCCAGTTTCATACCAGCCATCGTCAGCCAAATTTGCTCAATGCTTTCAACAAATTACCCCAAAGGTTTTGATCAAATGCAAATAAGCCAGGGCAAAAGAGGGAAAAACACTTTAGAAATCCAAAGGACTTGTCCCAAATTTACAAAGATCACAGGAAAGGAAAACAAAATCTGAAAATACATTTCCACTTCCAAAGGCAGCACTTGGACACAGTGGCCCTAATTGTACTCAGTGACAGCCAGATCCCGGGTCCAGGCAGGGCTCAGGGCACTGAAGCATGAGCAATCTCATGCGTTCAGTCTGGCATTGCTGGAGAGTGTTGGATTCTAAATAATGTGTGTTTTTTTTAATTGTTCAAGCCTCATTCTTAAGGGGAAGTGCTCCCTCCCCCATAAGAGGATAAGCCTGTGCCCAGAAAGTGAAGTCACCAAGCAACGCCTATCCTGGCCAAGTGGAAGCCCAAAAGACTTGACCCAGACCACCATGGAAGGTGGCAAGGCCCAAGGCACTGCAAGGGCTCCTTCTCAAAGCAGTAGCAGCAATTTTCCTAATTAACAAAGGAGGCCTCAGGGACCTGGAGAACCCCAGAAGAGGTAGGAAGCCCAGTTTAAAAGACTCCAAACTCACAATGCTGGCTATAAGTCCCAGGCCTGGAACTGGAGGCCTAAGCCAAGCCAGGACCTTTTCTGAAAGAACACTTGGAGTAGGGTAAGGGGGGATGGGGAAAAGAAAGGAGGAGTGTGCTAAAATGCCACAGTAACACTCAGAATAAACACCTGGCAGAGTACCTCCACATCTGGAGCACGTCACAAGACTGCAATTACATTTGGCCAGGCCAAGTGCTCCACAGCTGCTACAGGGTAAAGGCGGGTAATTAAAAACAGCAGGTTGCCATGGTACAAAATTGGTCGCTGCTGAACAATTTGTGTGTTTGTCTTCAGAGCTAAAGTACTAGAAGTGAGTTATGTCTTTAGGGGGACAGGAAGGTGATTTCTCAAGACACCTAAATAGAGAGGAAATACAGGATAAAGGGAACTTATGAAGCACCTCCCTGTGCCAGGTGCCACAAATGCACTTTTTTTTAAATCCCCACCTCCATCCTATAAATAGGGATTATTATCCCCCTTCTCCAGACAAGGAGACAGAGGACAAGTGATTTGCCAGAGTCAAGTGGCTCAGTCAACATCCAACCAAGGTCTGACTCCAGAGCGGTTCTCATTTCCTTCTACCATCAGCTCACTGGTCCCGGCCTAAAAACGCAAGTGTCACCAGGTGACACTGAGGCACAGGGGAAAGAAGGTCAATGAGCCTGTAGATACGGGGAAGGTGCTGGCCCTCCAAGTTGTTTTCTGCAAGAAGGCAATCATTTAACATACAGACATACATAAGTATAAATTCCATGTTAATTATCTGGTAAAGAAAGAGACTTTGAGGCTTCATGAATATCAGCAAATGGCCCTTTGATCGAAAGGTGAAGCAAGGCTTTAGAAGGTGGTATTTCGTTGCACATTTGTGTGAGGGGCAGGACCAAGAAGGAGCTTTGCGATTCAAGATTAGAGTGGGTGTCTGGTTGAAGAGAGGGATGATGCTCAAGGCCAGCCTCAGAAGCACAGGGTGAAGACGACTCACAATTCCACTGACTGATCTCTCTGGCTGCAACTCACCCACCAGATCATTAGGCCCTGACTGTCTTCAGTGGGCTATATGGTGGCCTCCAAAAAGATGTGTCCATGTCAAATCCCCAGGAACAGTAAGTGTTGCCTTCTTTGGAAAAAGGAAGGAACTCTGCAGATGGAATCAAACTAAGAATGTTGAAATAAGATTATCCTGCAATATCTGGATGGACCCAGAATCCAAAGACAAGTGTCCTCATAAGAAAACAGTGAGGCCAGGCACGGTGGCTCATGCCTATAATCCCAGCACTTTGGGAGGCCAAGGTGGGTAGATCACTTGAGGTCAGGAGTTCGAGACCAGCCTGGCCAACATGATGAAACCCCATCTCTACTAAAAATACAAAAATTAGCTAAGCATGGCAGTGCATGTCTGTAATCCCAGCTACTCAGGAGGCTGAGATGGGAGAATCACTTGAACCCAGGAGTCCGAGTTTGCAGTGAGCTGAGATGGCACCACTGCACTTCAGTCTGGGTGACAGAGTGAGACTTTGTCAAGAAAAGAAAAGAAAAGAAAAGAAAAGAAAAGAAAAGAGAAAAGAAAACAGTGGAGTAGAATGGGAGTCACCAGGGGTGGGGGAAGAGGGAGATGGGGCATTGCTGTTCAACAGATACACAGTTTTCATCATGCAAGATGAGTGAGTTCTCCAGATCTGCCATACAACATTGTGCTTATAGTTAACTGTACTGTACTGTACATTTAAAAATGTGTTAAGAGGGTAGATCTCATGTTATCTGTTCCTACCACAAGGAAGTGGGAGAGAGAGGAGAAGGAAAGAAACAGACAGCGGGAGATTTGAAACACAAAGAGGAGAAGGCCAAGAGAAGATGAAGGCAGAGACTGGAGTGAAGCAGCCACTAGGCACGCCAACAGCCTCCAGGAGCTGGAAGAGGCAAGGAACACGTGGTCCCCTAGAGGCCTAGGAGGAAGCGCAGCCCTGCCAATACCTTGATTCATACTTCTGGCGTACAAAACTGTGAGAAAATACATTTCTGTTGTTTTAAGTCACCCAGTTTGTGGCAATTTGTTACATCAGGAAATTAATAGACCCCCATCTTTCAAAGTTTCCACTCTGTCTCCATGGAGCAAGCAGACCTCATGTGGGCACACAAGCCTTGCCCATCCCCACCCAGTGCCCACTGGGTTCCTTCGCCTCTGTTATGCCATCCTTTGTCGGCTCTTGGGGTTCTACTGGGTGGCAAGTCATGTGACCGTGCCTCCTGCCACCACGCCATCAGCACCCACCAGCAAGGGCACAGTGAGTCACAGCAGAGGCTCTATCCCATGATGTCCATAAAACCACTGGGACTTCATATTACACAGCTTTATGCTGCTGCTAATAATGCTGCAACTCTCAAT
Organism: Mandrillus leucophaeus; assembly: GCF_000951045.1. Classification (NCBI taxonomy): domain Eukaryota; kingdom Metazoa; phylum Chordata; class Mammalia; order Primates; family Cercopithecidae; genus Mandrillus; species Mandrillus leucophaeus. The sequence goes on from NW_012108252.1 coordinate 4,231,671, forward strand.
CCCTGTCATAGCTCCTGATGCTACCACCTAATGAAGATGCTAGTACCACCTGCCATGGAGGAGCCTCAGGAAAATCCCACACTGGGCCCTGAAACAGCTGGCACCAGTCTTGCCAGGATTTTTTCTCCTTATGGACACAGGGAGAGCTAAACAATCCAAGGTAATCCCGCATCCCTCCAAGGTATCTGCAAGTCTGCATTAAAAGAAAGGAGATACTGCCCATTAAACCCACACCTAAACCTCCTTTGCTTTCACAGGGTGTTGTTTGCTCTTCTGAAATATTTGTTTCCATAAATAAAGAGAAACTTGTCTCTATGTCCCGAATAAAGCAAAAATAAATATAATTGAATTTCACTTTGGGTCCACAATTTCTGCACCAAAGCAAATTATGATAAGGGTCAGAAGAAGTCCCTCTCTTTGCCAGAGGGGCAGCTTTGGCCAAGAGAGTTTCAGTGGTGAGGACGATCCCACTGTCTTGATCTATACCCATTCAGCACTGGGATCCAAGACCATTCAAACAATGGAAGACACTCGCTGTCAAGCAGGCTCCATCAAAATATTGCTTAAGCATTGCATTTGGTAGTGAATAAAACCTGGATAAAACTCTTTACCAATCTCTGTCTGCTGTGGCCCAAAATTATTATCCCATCAACATTAAGAAAAGCAAAATGGTCAGGCCCAGAGAAAGGTGGTATTTCTAAGTTGGGCAGAGCCTGAAATGTCACCATGATTCTCCAGCTGATGACCCTGCCTCTACCCACTGACATCAGCCACTCAGCCAAGACCCTTTAGGAGACAGCCAGAGCCCTGTGCTGTCCCCTGACAGGCAGGAGAACCCCCCTCCCGCTTTCATGACACATTCTATGACACTGGTGCTAAAGCTGTATGGCCTTGGACTCAGCATCCCAGCATGACTTTAAATCAATTTTCTTAAAACAGAACTATTTTTACACACAGGATCCTTTCTTCTCAATACAAAGACATGAGCTCCTAAGCGCTGAAGCAGAGGAGAAATACAGGGAGAGGCAGGGTCAGAGTTGTACCTGCCCTTGAGACCTGGGACTTTGCTATTGGACCAAGTTCATATGCCTAATTCCTTCTTCTCATAGGATGAACTTTTTATAAGAGGCTCCACGGTGGGTAACAAAAACAGATTCCTGCTGGCACACTCCACCAGCATTCTTTCCAGGTTTGAATCCAGTGGGGCCAAGTTGAAGTTGAGTCACTTGCTACACAAGCTCTGAATAGTCCCATAAGGCCTCTACATGAAAATAGGAAACTCATCCTCAATTCTGAGAGCCCCGTTCTTCTAACTGAAGGTAATGAGAGGTTGTATTTATTAAGCACTTATTACACACCACCCATGTCATAGACATTACCTCATTTCATCATTACCAGCCCTGGAGAATGGGTTTTATTATTCCTGTTTCACCCACTTCTGCTGTGACCTATCTGCCTATTGGGGACAAGATTGCAGGCAGCCTGAAACAGAACATGAAAAATATTATGACTGATAATCATTAGCTGCTATAACAAGTCCTGGGCAGGGTGTGTCACAGGCTAGAAGTTTTTATTCTTTCTCAACACACAAAGCCCACAAATTAAAGGGCACCCAGTCCTGACCATAACGTCAGCATCTGCTTCCCTATACTATTTTCTTTAATAACCAAGCTATTTGTCCTGAGGAGAGAACTCTTCAAATCCAACACAAAAGCTGAGTCTAGCACGTTCTATGAGCATTAAGGACTCAGCAGCTGGGTGACTGATGGGGTGAGGAGTAGGGATGGGGGATGGTAAGTGACAAGTCACTGATGTTGAAAGTTTAGCAGGGCTTTTCAGCAAGAACTCAACTGAGATAATACTCATGGTCCTGGGTATTTGTTTAAAAGTCTGACGCAGTTCCAGTAAGGATGTAGAAAGTCAGAAGCAACTATCATTCCCACAGTAACAACACGACAAAGTCAAGTAAGCTCCAAGATCATAGCTTTTAAAAAAACCTATTAGAGAAGTGATGACATAAAGAAACCCAAGCAAACTAAATTCCAGAAAGTGGCAAACTTTCCAGGAGAGAAGAGAAAGATTCACCATAGTCAAAGAAAAGAGAAAGCAGCTGAACCTTCAATGAACTGTTAATACCTGGGTGTAGGGTGCAGTGATGGATCAGAATTCCAGAGTAAGTCTGCCCCCAACAACCCACAGGCCTTCCCCAAGTGTATCAGGATATGCCAAGGGCTTGGGCAGGGCAGGAGAACTGAGAAAGATTCCCTCAAGGTACATAAATACTTCCCCTGGAAAAAGGTAGGAGACTACTGATGCCTAAGAGTAGGACCAGGAGAACTGAGGAAAATCCTTTTGAGTCTCCAGGACTTCACAGAGTGCTCATCAGTGACCTTCAAAACTCGGGCAAGCAAAAGAACTGAGAGAATTCTCCACCAGGCCCGCCAGGCCCTCCAGGGCTTTACAAAGCACATTCCAGTGGGCATTTGAAGACTGGGGTCAGGACAGCAGGATGGAGATAGATCTCTTAAGGAGCAGAAACCAGCAGCAGAAGAGAAGAGGGAATACATATTAAAGATAATGAAAAGGAAAATTTTACATACATATACATAGACATCTTTGTTTCTTTGAAAGACTAAGGCAAAAATAATAACAATGTATTATGAGATTTACAGCATAATTAAAAGTAAAGTATATGACAAAAGCACAAAGATTGAGAAGGGGAAGACTGCATTATATTGTTGTCAAATTCCTGTGTTGTTTATGAAGAGGTATAATATTATTTGAAGATAGATTGCTGTAAAGTAAAGATGAGTATTGTAATCTTCAAAGGAGTAGTTCTCAATGGGGCAGTTTTGCCTTCCAGGGAAATCTGGCAATGTCTGGATATTTTTGTTTGTTCCAACTGGAGAGAGGAGGTGCTACTGGCACCTAGTGAGTAGAGACCAGGGATGATGCTAAATATTTTTACCATGCATATCACAGCCCCCCATGGCAAAGAATTACATAGCAATAGTGCCAAGATTGAAAAAGTCTTCTCTAGAGAAACCACTAAAAAAACACAAGGAGATATAGGGCAAAAGATAATAGAGGCAATAAAATACCCTGCTTAAAAAAACTCAATTTACCCAGAAGAAAGAAGGAAAGAAAAAAACAGTGGGACAAATAAAAAATAACTGCCAAGATTGTGGATTTAAACTAACCATATCAATGATTGCATTAAATGTACATAGATGAAACACACCAATTAAAACGCAAAGATAATCAGACTAGATTTAAAAAAGCAAAGCCCAACTATATGCTGTTTTTGAGAAATATGCTTTAAATATAACACAGAGAGGTTGGAAGCAAAGTTGAAAAAAAGATAAACCTTGCAAACATTACACGTAGGAAAGCTGGTGTGACCATATGAATCACAAAAAGGTAAACATGAAAAATACTATCATAACCACCAGGTCCAATGTTCATTATTTGGTACACTAGTGAACATTAGAAGCCCAATCCCCACGAGTATGCAATATACACATGTAACAGACATGCACATGTACCCCTTGAATCTAATAAAATAAACAATAAGTACTATCAAATACTAAAAGAACATTTCATGAGAATCAGAGTCAATTCATCACGGATACACAATTCCAAACATGCATGTCCCTAAGTGCACAACTTAAATTGCATAAATGAAAAATTTACAGAACTAAAGGGGGAAATAGACAAATCCACAATCACAGCTGGAGATTTTAACATTCTTCTCTCCGTAAGTTATGTAAGCTGTAGACAAAAATTAATAAAGACATAAAAGATTTGAACAACACTAACAACCAAATACTTACAGAACACTATATGTCACATTGCTGAATATACCTTGTTTTTAATCGCATATGGACCACTCGCCAGACTTGACCAGGCTCTGGGCCAAGAAATAAGCCTCAATGAATTGCAAAGAATTGAAATCATACAGAGGATGTTCTCTGGCCACAACTGAATTAACTAAAAAATCAGTAATAACAAGCTATCTAGAAAACTCCCCCAAAATATTTGGAAACTAAGCAGTACATTCTAAATATCACATAAGTTTAAAAAGGAGTCATAGAAAAAAACAGAAAATATTTTAAACTAAATGATAACGAAAACATGACATAAATGCGTGGGATGCAGCATACAATATTTTTTCTAATACTATTCCTATATTAGAAAAAAAGATAAAATGAAAATCAGTAATCTAATCTTGCGTATTAAGAAGCTAGAGCCCCTTAGTCAGGCCTTGTCCTGGATGCTGGGTCTGGCTGGAGCTCACTGAGAAAGGTTATGGGGTGCCAGCCGTGGAATATGAAGAGCAGTAAGTAGGCTGGAGGCAGGCAGGGCCAGTATTTGTGAGCACATCCAAGAGGAAAAGCTATTAAAAAAAAAAGCATACTTGGGGTAGAGGAGGTCGAGCAACATGGCCAAATAGAAGCCTTCACCAATTATCCTCCCCCCTCAGGAACACCAAGCTGAACAATTATCCACACAAAAACATGTTCATAAGAACCAAAAGTCAAGTGAGTGATCACAGTACCTGGTTTTAACTTCATATCACTGAAAAAGGAACTGATGAGGGCCTTGAATTGCCAACATCACCCCTCCTCCATCCCCCAGCAGGGGTCATGGGTTGCAGAGACAGAATCTTTGCACTTGCGGGAGGGAAAGCAGAGTGGTTGCTGGACTTTGCAGTGGAATTTAGTGCTGTCCTGTCACAGAAAGCAACACCAGGCAGAACTCAGCTGGTGCCCAAAGAGGAAGCGTTTAGACCAGCCTAGCCGAAGGGGAACTGTCCATCCCAGCAGTCAGAACCTGAGTTCCAACAGGGAACTCAGTGGGTTAAACTGCCTGGGATCCTGAATAAACTTGAAAGGCACTCTAGGCCACAAGGACTGCAATTCTTGGACAAATCCTGGTGCTGTGCTGGGCTCAGAGACAGTGGACTTGGAGGGCACACAACCTAGTGACACAGCAGCCAGGGCAGCCAAGGGAGTGCTTGCGTTACTCTTCCCCCAACCCCAGATAGTGTACCTCACAGCTCCGAAAGAGACTGCTTCCTTCCACTTGAGGGGAGGAGAGGGAAGAGGAAAGAGGACTCTGTCTTTCCACTTGGAAACCATATCAGTCACAATAGAATAGGGTACCAGGCAGAGTCCTGAAGCCCCCATTTCAGGCCCTAGTTCCCAGATGACATTTCTATATAAACCCTGGGCCACAAAGGAACCTGCCCTCTTGAATGGAAGGACCCAGTCCTGGCAGGATGTATCACCTGCTGCCTAAAAAGCCCTTGCCCCTTGAATAATCAGCAGTGATACCCAGGCAGCAATCACCATGGGCCTTGGGTGAGAATCTGAGACATGCTGGCTTTAGGTGTAACCCAGCACATTACCAGCTATAGCAGCTACAAGAAGAGACTCCTTCTGCTTCAGAAAAGCAAAGAGAAAAGTAAAGGGGACTTTGTCTTGCAGCTTAGGTACCAGCTCTGCCTCAGTGGGGTGGAGAACTAAGTGGATTCTTAGGGTCCCCAATTCTAGGCAGCTATAGCTGCAGAGACCAAATACTTACATTGTATCACCCAAGTCCCTCTGAATACCTGGAAAGTCTTCCCAAGAAAGATAGGTACAAACAAGCCCAGACTGCAAAAACTACAGTGAATACCTAACTTTTCAACGCCTAGACAAACATCCACAAGCATCAAGACCATTTAGGAAAACATAAGCTCACCAAACAAACTAAATAAGGCACCAGGGATAAATCCTGGGAGACAGAGATATGTGACCTTTCAGACAGAGAATTCAAAATAGCTGTTGCGAGGAAACTTAACAAAATTCAATACAGCATACAGAAGGAATTCAGAATCTTATCAGATAAAACTTTTGAAGAGATTGAAATAATTAAAAGTTAATCAAGCAAAAATTCTGGAGTTGAAAAAATGCAATTGAAGGCTGAGGAAGGAGGTTCACTTGAGCCCAGGAGTTTGAAACAAGCCTTGGCAATACAGGGAAACCTCATCGCTACAAAATATTTAAAAATTATCCAGGCATTGTGGCATACAACTATAGTCCCAGCTACTCAGGAGGCTGAGGTGGGAGAATCTCTTGAGTCTGGGAGGTTGAGGCTTCAGTGAGCCACGATTGTACCACTGCACTCCAGCCTAGGCAATAGAGCCCTGTCTCAAAAAAAAAAAAAAAAAAGAAAAAGAAAAATTTTCTTGACATACCAAAGAATACATCAGAGTGTCTTACCAGCAGAATTGACCAAACAGAAGAAACAAATAGTGACCTCAAAGATAGGCTATTTGAAAATACACAGTCAGCTGGGCATGGTGGCTCACGCCTTTAATCCCAGCACTTTGGGAGGCTGAGGTGGGCGGATCACTTGAGATCAAGAGTTTGAGCTTGGCCAACATGGTGAAACCCTGTCTCTACTAAAAATACAAAAAATTAGCTGTGCATGGTGGCATGTGTTTGTAGTCCCAGCTACTTGAGAGGCTGAGATAGGAGGATCACTTGAACCTGGGAGGCAGAGGTTGCAGTGAGCTGAGATGATGCCACTGCACTCCAGCCTGGGTGACAGAGTGAGACTCAGTCTCAAAAAAAGAAAAAAAAAAAGAAAAAGAAAAAGAAAAAGAAAAAAACAAAAAAAAACACAGTCAGAGGAGGCAAAAGAAAAATAAAAAAGAATGAAGCATACTTATAGGATCTAGAAAATAGCTCTAAAAAGGCAAATCTAAGAGTTACTGTCTTTTAAAAGGAGGTAGAGGGTGCTGCATGGTGGCTCACACCTATAATCCCAGCACTTTGGGAGACCAAGGCGAGTGGTTCATCTGAGGTCAGGAGTTCGGGACCAGCCTGGCCAACATGGTGAAACCCCATCTCTACTAAAAAACACAAAAATTAGCCAGGCATGGGGGCACACACCTGTAGTTCCAGCTAATTGGGAGGCAGAGGTGACAGAATCACTTGAACCTGAGAGGTGGAGGTTGCAGTAAGCCGAGGTTGCAGTAAGCCAAGATCACACCACCGTTCTCCAGCCTGGGCGACAGAGCAAGACTCAAAAAATAAAATTAAAAAGACCCAGAATAACCAAAGCTATCCTTAGCAAAAAGAACAAAACTGGAGGAATCACATTATCTGAATTCAAATTATACTACAGCATATACAAATTATACCAAAACAGCATGGTACTAGCATAAAAACAGACACATAGACCCATGGAACAGAATTTAAAAACCCAAAAACAAATTGACATACCTACAGTAAACTCATTTTCAACAAAGTTGCCAAGAACATACACTGGAGAAAGAACAATCTCCTCAATAAATGGTGCTGGGAAAACTGGATATTCATACACAGAAGAATAAAAATAGACGCCTATCTCTTGCCATATATAAAAAAATCAAATCAAAATGGATTAAAGACTTAAATCTAAGACCTCAAACCATGAAACTACTAAAATAAAACATTAGAAACATTAGGGAAACTCTCCATGACTTTGGACTAGGGAAAGATTATTTGAGTAACATCCCACAAGCACAGGCAAGCAAAGCAAAAATGAATAAATGGGATCATATCAAGTTAAAAAGCTTCTGCACACCAAAGGAAACAATCAGCAAAGTGAACATACAACCAACACAATGGGAGAAAATATTTGCAAACTATCCATCTAACAAGGGATTAATAACCAGAATATATAAGGAGCTCAAATAACTATACAGGGAAAAAAAAAATCTAATACTCTGATCTAAAAATGGGCAAAAGATCTGAATAGAAATTTCTCAAAAGACGACATACAAATGACAATTATATGAAAAGACATACAAATGGCAAACAGTTATAGGAAAGGGTGCTCAGCATTACTGATCATCAGAGAAACGCAAATCAAAACTACAATGAGATACCATCTCACCCCAGTTAAAGTCCTTCTAGCCAAAAGACAGGCAATAACAAATGCTGGCGAGGATGTGGAGAAAAGAGAACCCTCATACACTGTTGGTATACATAAACATAAATTAGTATAATCACTATGGAGAACAGTTTGGAAATTCCTCAAGAAACTAAAAATAGAGCTATCATATGTTCCAGTGATCCCACTGTTATGTATATACCCAGTATATAGAAGAGATATCTGCACTCCCATGTTTATTGTAGCACTATTGACAATAGCCAATTTTTGAAAGCAACCTAAGTGTCCACAGACAAATGAATAAAGAGAATGTGGTACATATACACAATGAAGTATTATTTGACCATAAAAAAGTATGACATCCTGTCATTTGCAACAACATGGATGGAACTGGAAGTCACTATGCTAAGTGAAATAAGCCAGGCACAGAAAAACAAACTTTGGGCCAGGCGCAGTGGCTCAAGCCTGTAATCCCAGCCCTTTGAGAGGCTGAGACCGGCGGATCATGAGATCAGGAGATCGAGACCATCCTGGCTAACATGATGAAACACCATCTCTACTAAAAAATACAAAAAACTAGCCAGGCGAGGTGGCGGGCGCCTGTAGTACCAGCTACTCGGGAGGCTGAGGCAGGAAAATGGCGTAAACCCGGGAGGCGGAGCTTGCAGTGAGCTGAGATCTGGTCACTGCACTCCAGCCTGGGCGACAGAGAGAGACTCCATCTCAAAAAAAAAAAAAAAAAAGGAAAGACAAACTTTGAATTTTCACACTTATTTGTGGGAGCTAAAAATTAAAACAACTGAACTAATGGGGAGAGTAGAACAATGGTTCAGAAGCTAGGAAGGGTAGTTGTGGAGGGAGTACCCATTTCCCATGCTTAATGGGTACAAAAATACAGTCAGAATAAGATCTAGTATTTGATAGCACAACAGAGTGACTACAGTCAATAATTTATTGTACATTTATGATATGGTTTGGCTGTGTCCCCACCCAAATCTCATCTTGAATTGCAGCTCCCATAATCCCCAAATGTCGTGGGAGGGACCCAGTGGGAGGTAATTGAATCATGGCAGCAGGTTTTCCCATGCTGTTCTCATCATGATGAATAAGTTTCACAAGATCTGTTGGTTTTGTAAAGGGCAATTCCCCTGTACATGTTCTCTTGCCTGCCACCATGTAAGACATGCCTTTGTTCCTCCTCTGCCTTCTGTCATGATTGTTAGGCCTCACCAGCCTCCCCTGGTAGTACGTGGAACTGTGAATCCATTAAACCTCTTTTTCTTTATAAATTATGCAGCTGCAGGTATGTCTTTATTAGTAGCATAAGAACAGACTATTACAATTTAAAAATAACTAAAAGAGATTGTTTGTATCACAAAGGATAAATGTTCAAGGTGATGGATGCCCCATTTACCCTGATGTGATTATTACACATTTTATGCCTATATCAGCCGGGCACAGTGGCTCAAGCCTGTAATCCCAGCACTTTGGGAGGCCGAGACAGGCAGATCACAAGGTCAGGAGATCAAGACCATCCTGGCTAACACAGTGAAACCCCGTCTCTACTAAAAAAATACAAAAAAACTAGCCGGGAGAGGTGGCGGGCGCCTGTAGTCCCAGCTACTCGGGAGGCTGAGGCAGGAGAATGGCGTAAACCGGGAGACGGAGCTTGCAGTGAGCTGAGATCTGGCCACTGCACTCCAGCCTGGGCGACAGAGCGAGACTCCGTCTCAAAAAAAAAAAAAAAAAGAAAAAAAAATTATGCCTATATCAAAATATCTCATGTACCCCATAAATATATACACCTACTATGTACGCACAAACATGAAAAATTTAAAAAGAAACTAGAAAAAAAGATCAAAGTACTAAGTAGAAGAAAAGAAATAAAAATAACAGCAGAATTAATAAATAGAAAGTGGACAAAGAAAATTTAAAAGTCAATAGTTGGTTCTTTGATTAGACAATAAAATTGATGGCCGAGCACAGTGGCTCATGCCTATAATCCCAGCACTTTGGGAGGCTGAGGCAGGCGGATCATGAGGTCAGGAGATCAAGACCATCCTGGCTAACACAGTGAAACCCCATCTCTACTAAAAATACAAAAATTAGCCGGCTATGGTGGCACGCACCTGTAGTCCCAGCTACTTGGAAGGCTGAGGCAGGAGAATCACTTGAACCCGGGAGGTGGAGGTTGCAGTGAGCTGAGACCAAGCCACTGCACTCCAGCCTGGGTGACAGAGTAAGACGCCATCTCAAAAAAAAAAAGAAAATTGATAAAACGCTAACAAGATTAATAACTAAAAAAGAGAGAAAACATAAATTACCCACATAAGAAATGAAGGAATGGACATACGGGATATTATAGACAACTTTATGCTAACAAATTTGAATAACTATGATAAATGAACAAAACTGACACAAGAAGAATTAGAAAAGCAATTGCCCCATATCTATTTTTTGTATTTGATTCACTATCAAAAAACCTGCTAACAAAGAAAACTCCAGGTCCAGATAGCTTCACCAGTAAATCATCTCAAACACTTAAAGAAAATATAATACCAAATTTATACAAACAAGAAAATAGAAGGGAATACTTTCTCAACCTATTTTTTGAAGCCAGCATTACCTAATATCAAAACCAAATAAAACATAACAAGAAAATTACTCACGATTATATACTGAAAATGCTTAACAAAATATTAGCGATGTATAAAAAGGATAACACATCAAGACCAAGTGAGATTTACCCCAGAAATGCAAGCTTAGTTTAGCATTAGTGAATCCATCAACTCAATTAATTCACCACATTCTCAGAATAAGAGAGAAAATTCATGTGGTTAACTCAATAGATGAGAAAAAAGTATTTGACAAAATTTAACACACGCATACAAAAAAACTGAAGTGAGAAAAAGGGAAACTTCTTCAATCTGGAAGAGACTCTACAAAAAACTTACTGCTAGTATCATACTTAGTGATGAAATGTTCTTCTAATGTGAATATGAGCAAAGAAAAATGTTACCACCACTTTCATTAAACATATTATCGGATATCTACCTAGTACATTAAGGCTCAATAAGAAATAAATACATAAATTGGAAAGGAAGTAGTAAAACTGTAATCATAGATGAAATTACTATGTGTGTAGAAAATCCTGCAGAACCTAAAAAATATTATTAAGTTTTCAGGATACAAAGTCAACATATAAAAATTAGTTACATTTCTATATCACAACAAATAATTGAAAATGAAAATTTTAAAACTAACGCTATTTGCAGTAACAATTTTTAAAACATCAAATATCCAGGAAGAGCCCAGACATGGTGGTTTATGCCTGTAATCCCAGCACTTTGGGAGCCCAAGGCGGGCAGATCACGAGGTCAGGAGATCAAGACCATCCTGGCTAACATGGTGAAACACTATCTCTACTAAAAATACAAAAAATTAGCCAGGCATGGTAGCGGGGACCTGCAGTCCCAGCTACTCGGGAGGCTGAGGCAGGAGAATGGTGTGAACCCAGGAGGCGGAGCTTGCAGTGAGGGGAGAGGATGCCACTGAACACTCCAGCCTGAGCAGCAGAGCGAGACTCTGTCTCAAAAAAAAAAAAAAAAAATTCCAGGAGGAAACCTAATGAAATATGTGCAAGAATTCTACACTGAAAACTACAACACACTGCTTAGAACAATTAAAGACTTCGGAGCATGGAGATACAGATCAAGTTCATGGATTCAAAGAGGCCATGGTGTTAGGTATCCATTCTACCAAATTAGAGTTAAAAAGATAGCTCAACCAAAATCCTAGCTGACAAGGTAATTCTGAAATCTACATAGAAGATAAAATAATAATAATAATTATTATTATTATTATTAATTATATTTGAGATGGAGTTTCGTTCTTGTTGCCCAGGCAGGGGTACAATGGCGCAATCTCAGCTCACCACAACCTCCACCTCCCAGGTTCAAGTGGTTCTCCTGCCTCAGCCTCCCGAGTAGCTGGAATTACAGGCATGCGCCACCACTCCCAGCTAATTTTGTATTTTTAGTAGACACAGGGTTTCTCCATATTGATCAGGCTGGTCTTGAACTCCCCACCTCAGGTGATCCGCACACCCTGGCCTCCCAAAGTGCTGGGATTACAGGTATGAGCCACTGCGCCCGGCCAGAAGATAAAATTCTTAGAAGGGCCAAAACAAACTACCTTGAGAAAGGAAAGCAAAATTGGAGGATTTACACTATCTGATTTCAAGGTTCACTAAAAATCTACAGTAATCAAAACAAAGTGATCTTCACAGGAAGACAGACAAACAGAACAATGGAGCAAAATAGAGAGTTCAGAAATAGATCCACACATACAGCATCAGTTTTGTTTTGTTTTTTTAACTGAGATATGAAGTCAATTTAATGAGAAAAGGGTTTTTTTCACCAAGGCATATAAATTTAATAAAATCAAACTATGACAAGTTCTACACTAGATGGATAAACTTGTTGCTGTGGGAGCCCAGGGAAGCAGAGTGATTAATTCTTCAATGAGAAAAGCTGGGGGTTTTTTGTTGTTGTTTGTTTTTGTTGTGAAAAAAAAATGGTACTGACACCACTGTATATTCCTGTGGAAACAATGAAAATACAAAGAACCCTTACAACTAACAACAACAAAAAAACCCAACCCAATTAAAATGAGCAAAAGACAAACTCTTCACAAAAGTAAATATATAAATGGCCAATAAGGACAGAGAAAGAAGCCCAACATCCTTAGTCATCAGAGAAACGCAAACTAAAACCATGAGATACTAATTTATACCAACTAATTGGTTTAAAATTTTAAATTTACAATAACAGATACTGGAGAAGAACTCTCATTGCTGGTAGGAGTGTACAACCATTTTGGAGAACTATTTTCCAGTTCTTTATAAAGTTAAATATATGTCTACCCCAAACAATCTAGTAATTCCACTTCTAGGTGTATAAACAAAATAAATGAAAATATGTATCTACAAAAATATTTATACAAAAATGTTCATAGCATTGTTATCAGGCAAAACTGTAAACAACCCAAATGTCCATCCACATGAGAATAAATAAATTATGGTAGATTCATACCATGGAATACCAATTAGCAATAGAGGGATGAATTATTGATATATGCAACAAAGGGATTAATCTCAAATCATGTTAACCAAAAGGAGACAAGGATAATAGAGTAGATACCATATTATTTCATTTACATAAGGTCCAAGAACAGGCAAAAAAAAAAAAAAAAAATCAATGGCAATAGAAATCCAAAAATGGTTTTCCCTGGGGCTGCTGGAAAAGGAGAAAATTGACCAGACTGGGGTCAGAGGGTACTTTCTAAGGTAATGGAAATATTCTATATCATGTTTGGGATGATGGTTAAACAGGTCTATACAACTGTCAAAACTCATCCACCTGAACACTTACATGTGCATTTTGCTATATGCAATTATGAATATAATTATTCATATAATATATATAAACTAAAAAAAAATTATTGAAAATGAAAATCTTTAAACCAAGGCTATTTACAGCAACAACTTTAAAAACATCAAATATCCAGGAACAAATCTAATGAAAAATATACAAGATTTCTACACAGAAAACTACAACACACTGCTTAGAACAATTAAAGACTTCGGTACATGGAGATATAGATCAGGTTCATGGATTCAAGAAGGCCATGGTGTTAGGTTTTCTGTGAAGGGCTGGATAGCCTGCACCATTCTTTTCAGAAACATTCCTTCATGCCTTTATCTCCTACCTCTTGCAACTTCTGACCCCTAAATCTCTCTTCCATTCTCATTTCCAGGCCTGGATCTCTGCCTGCCTGCAGGGAAACATCACCTGAATGTTCTTGGCAACACAACACATCAAGAATGGAAATAATCATTGCTTATTTATTTATTAAGAGACAGAGTCTTGCTCTGTCGCAAGGCTGCAGTACAGTGGTGTGCGATCTTGGCTCACTGCAACCTCCAACTCTGGTTCAAGCGATTCTCCTGCCTCAGCTTCCCGAGTAGCTGTGATTACAGACATGCACCACCATACCTGGCTAATTTTTGTATTTTTAGTAGAGACTGGATTTCACCATGTTGGCCAGGATGGTCTCGATCTCCTTACCTTGTGATCCACCCGCCTCCTCCTCCCAAAGTGCTGGGATTACAGGTGTGAGCCACCGCACCTGGCCTCATTCCTCTTACCAATCAAATCTCTCTTATCAAACCTAACACCCAACCTGCTTGACAATCCCCAAATATGGCAGCACTCCCATGCTTCTGTGCTTCTTTCCCAGGCAATTCCCTCTGCTTCCCTTTCATCATCCACCTCTCACCCAGCTGGTAAACTCTGACTTGTCTTGCAAGACCCAGGTCAAATATCACCTCCTGACAGCGTTTCCCAACAACTACTCCACTACCAGCAGCAGCCATCTTGGAAGATGGGTTGCGTCCTTTGCTGCACTCCCAGGGTATGTGGCACATTTTTTAGGGAATCTGTTATGGTTATCTGTGCACATGTGTGCCTCCCCCTCTAGAATGTCAGCTCCTTGAGGGCAATATTTTTAAGTCAAAATTAATGTAGAAATTAATTCAAATTCATGCAAACTTAATATGATAGGCCCAGTATTATGGAAAGGTAGGTCATGCAAGTTTTGGGTCAGATCCTGTCTTTATTCAAAATTTTGACATTTTGTTCATCATGGACTTTTTGCATCAGTGTTAATTTTTTTAAATACTGCATTAAAATATTTATCTTGGGCCAGGTGCAGTGGCTCATGCCTGTAATCCCAGCACTTTGGGAGGCCAAGGCAGGAGGATCTCTTGAGGCCAGGAGTTCGAGGCCAGTCTGGCCAATGTGGTTAAACCCCATCTCTACTAAAAATACAAAAAAAACAAAAAAAATTGCTGGACGTGGTGGTACATGCCTGTAATCCCAGCAACTCAAGTGGCTGAGGCATGAGAATCACTTGAACCCGGGAGGCAGAGGCTGCAGTGAGTCTGTCGCCTGGACAACAGAGCGAGGCTCTGTCTGCAAATATGTGTGTGTGTGTGTGTGTGTGTGTGTGTGTGTGTGTGTGTGTATAAATTTTATATATAGTATATATAAATTTTATATATAGTATATAATACAAATGTTTTATATATAATACAAATATCTTATATATAATATATAATACAAATATATATATAATATATATAAATTATATATAAAATTTGTGTTTCATATGTGTATATATGTATATATACATATATATGTGTATGTGTATATATATATACACATACATATCTCTCTCTCTCTCAATGACTGAATTTGCTGCTGCCCCCTTAGATTTGTACCTGAGGTGAGTGCCTCACTCCACTCACTCACTCCATTCCCTCTAGTCTTGGCCCTGAATTAGTAACCAGCAGCTATGGGAGTCTAATCTGGGTTTCTCTAATTCCAAAACCACACTGCATCCAAAGATCAAAAAGACCAGACAGTATCCAACTTCTGAAGGAGTTCACAGTGTGACAGCAGACCATGACAAGTAGATGGACAGTTACAACAGAAGTGACATCTGCCACCACAGATGTGACTACAGGGGGCTGTGTACAGAAAAGTGAGTAGCTAACCTTGCCTGAACCCATCAAGGAAGAATACACAAAAGAGGAAAGGCTTGAGTGTAAAGAATGTCCCTGATGTGGATCCACCCACTCGCCTTGGAGGGCAGCAGCAGCTGTAGCAAATTTCAGACGATTGTTCATCTCTCTGAAAACTAGATTATAATTATCTTTTACCTTCAGTGTGTTTCCCATTACCTTCTGAGCGTCTTAGAACAAAGGCTGGGTAGCACTCAGCTGAAGCTCGGTAAGCGGGGGTGGAACGTATGACTGAATGGACAAATGAATGAGGAGGGGCTGTAACACCACCATATCCCCCTTCTGTGTACAGAGGGAGCAGCAAGGCTGCAGGCACCATGGCACTGCACGGGGACATTTGTTGACAGATAGGAGACAGACACACTAACCTCTCCCGAGAGGCATTCTGACAGACTGATCCCAGGGGCTTGGGCAAGTGCACACACGTGGACCCACACAAGGCTGCCTTTGAGCAGTGTGTGGAATGTGGCCTCTGGATGGCATGTGCTCTAAAGAGCCTCCAGTGTCCACCAGGCAGACAGATGGCACTGGCCTGGGAAAAGTCTAGCTCTGTGTGTCCATAGCAATAAAAATACCATCTGCAGCCACACTGGGCACGGCTGGAGACACAGCAAGGGAGGAGGCGGCACGGGATGAGGGTGGAAGAAGCAGCTACTGTCAGATCAGACCACAGCAGAGGACAACTGCAGGCGCCACCTCTCCTTCCCGAAGAAGGCAGCCTCTGTTCTGAGAGGATGAGCCTGGTGTCCACGTAGTAAATGTGTGACTTGAGCAAGTAACTCTCCTTCCCCATCTATAATTGGGGGTGAAATTTCCCACCTGGTTATGAGGATTAAAACAGGTACAAAAATGCTTCCCTAGTGTTGGCACCCAGTAGGTGCCAAATAAATATCAGTTTTTAACAGATTTTAGAGTAGTTTTAGGTTCACAGCAAAACTGACAGGAAAACAGATTTTCCATATGCCCCTTGCCCCAACACATGCCTAGCCTCCCATTATCACTACCCCCCACCAAAATGGTACATTTTTAATAATTTATAAACACACATTGACTCATCATTATGACCTAAAGCCCATGGTTTACATTAAGGTTCATTCTTGGTGTTGTACATCCTATAGGTTTGGAAAAATATATAATGGCATGCCTCCACCATTACAGTGTCATTCAGAGTAGTTTCACTGCCCTAAAAATCCTCTGTGCCACCCCTCTTCATCCCTCCCTTCCCCAACCCCTGACAACCACTGACTGCTTCTGTAGTTTTACTGCTTCCATGCTGCCTCCTTAGTTTTGTCTTTTTGAGATGGAGTCTCGCTCTGTCGCCCAGGCTGGAGTGCAGTGGCGCAATCTCAGCTCACTGCAAGCTCCGCCTCCCGGGTTCACGCCACTCTCCTGCCTCAGCCTCCTGAGTAGCTGGGACCACAGGCGCCCGCCACCACGTCTGGCTAATTTTTTTGTATTTTTAGTAGAGACAGGGGGTTTCACCGTGTTAGCCAGGATGGTTTTGATCTCCTGACCTCGTGATCCGCCCGCCTTGGCCTCCCAAAGTGCTGGGATTACAGGCGTGAGCCACCACGCCTGGCCCAGTTTTGTCTTTTTATCAATTCTATTTTGGATCTGCCTTCTCACCCAGAAAAATAAAATATGGCTTCAAACTAATTATCACTTGGGGTTTCTCAGAGGTGAAAATGTTGTGCTACATGGAAAGACATGGCCAATTCACTCATGCTTCTCCTTAATAGAGTCCCAGAATAAAACCCAGCACTGCCAGTTCTGCAAGTGACCAGATCTGCTGACTGTTTCTTCATCCATATAGTGGGGATAAGAACAGCAGTGAAAATTAACAGCTCTTTGAAAAGCATAAAATTCATTGTAAGTCTGCTCATTCATTCACTGGTTCTGTCTGCTCTTATGAACCTCTTGTGGGCCAGATGCTGTGGGCCCATAGCTAAAGTAGTGCTGCAACAATTCTACCAGACAGAAACTGAGCTCAGACTGCTAACAGGATGTTTAAGGTACCAAAGGTAATAAGGGACAAAGCTAGATTTGAACTAGGGTGTGTCTGGCTCCAAAGCCTCAGTCTATTCCATTACTAGCAAGGAATTCACATGTTGAACAAGGCAGCAAGTTCTACGCTTATAACAGTAAAAAGCAGTAATTTTTCAGCCCTACCCCAGTGAGTCACAGAGGAGGTGATATTTGAGCTCTGTCTTTACAGTAGGAGCTGTTGGTGCTGCTGGCCCAGCTCTCCTCTACCTGGTAGGCATGCCCATCCCCGAGATGCCTTTCCAGAGAATTGCCTGCAGCAGACAGAAGTCACCTAGCCTGACAGTGCCCGAGAGGTTATGCACCCTCCCCATCCATCAAAAACCCAAGAGCAACTCTCAGTCAATACCTGGCTAATTCAGAGTAGAAAAGTCTGGTTCCCTGGCTTCCAGCGTGCTCTGCACACTCCTGAGCTCCCTGTGGGATCAGAGTGAGACCAGACCACCTGTCAATCAATGGAAGCAGCTGAAACCATCACGTTGATTGGCATCATCCTTGCCTTATCTTGTGTCCCTTACTTCCTTACAGGATTTTCTTCTATGAGAACTCACTAAGCCACAAGTGTAACTCTCCCCATCCCAAGGCTACTTCTAGGAACCTGACCCCACACAAACTTAGGGATAAGTGGAAATATCTTTCAATTAAGAAAAACGAGAAGTGCATTCTTGTTTTACAAATGTCTTTGATTTTAAAAAAAAAAACTATTAAAACTTGGGTCTGGCACAGCAGTATTCACAGAGAGAAAAATCAATCAAAACATAAAAAATATTCCAAACTTCAGGGTAAAGAGGGTTCTGTAAGAATGGAGGGGTTCAATGAAGAGAGATCTAATCAGGATTGTGCTGGGAAAAAAATGTTCCTTATCCTAGCAGGACCAAGGGAGATTAGTTGGATTGGAAGAGAAAGCCTAGAGGCAGGAAAATTGGATGTAAGAAGGTGTTATCCAAATGATGTAATTAGAGTCAGGAAGCATATTGGAAAGGAGCATAGTATTTTTGAAAACTGGTAACTAAAAATGTGAAACATTCATGAATAATATTCTTCCAATTTTAATGTGATCTATTCTTGATGACTGTTTCTTTCCAATGAGGGTTTATTCAAGGTCTCAAGGGTAAAAATCATCCTAAATCCAATTTGCCTGGGAGCCCCGTGCCTGCCAAGCCCTGTGCAGGGCACTGGTCCCTACGCTTGCTGCACCCACAGTCTGGTGGACTTGAGACCAAGTGACAGCTGCCTCAAGGATTAGACACAAGCCAGCAATAATCTTTTCCTTTTCATGTCTGCCCTCCCCCAATTTGTAATGATATTTCTCCTTTAATGCACTCTTATCCGATGTGTCACTGATTAATAGTGTAATCTGGGCAAAACCAGAGAGTCCTGAGAACCCAATGTTTGTATAAGGGCTGATGCAATTTAAAGACCATGGGCTCCATCATTAGAAAGACACGGAATCCAGTCCCAGCTGTGTCTCTTGGTGGCTGTTTGCCGAAGACAAGTTAGTTATCCTCTTTTGAGTCTCATTTTCTCATCTAAAAATTAAGGACTATAATATCTACCTCTAAAACTGTCTGAAGGAATGAAGTAGGACAAAAGAAATCGAGTTCTGAGAATAATGCCTGGCTCAAAGTAGATGCTCAATAAATGGAAACAACTGTATTACCATTATTTAAATCTTGTTGCAGTGATTCCTAAATTTGGACCAAGGGGAGACACAGATCTCTAGCTGGTGTCCTCATCTGGCCTTTCATCTCTTGATTTACCAACCATCTGTGTCGTTTGAAGGTTGACTGTTGAAAACGAATGTCATCATGTGCCATGAGAGCTGGCATGTGGTTTCAGGACAATTATGGTTCAGATGCGCCACGTGGCATCTAAAAAATGCATAGGGAATATGTATACTGGCGTAATACTCTGAGAAGTGAGGTTTTGTCCCCTCTGCTGTTTTACCTTTGAAGCAAGAAGGTGACATCTGTCCGTGTTCCACCTGCCTGAGATGTCAGAAACAGAGCAAATGGGTAGGTCCCCATACCAGAATAGCCCAAGCATCTCAGCTGCTCTCAGATGCCACGAATTTGGGGAAAATGGGAGTGATCACCTATCCCATTGCCCTGCAAGTCCTCCTCCAGGCTTTCTGTAAGGAGAGACAGAAACCAAGGAGGCCATTCCTGTAGCCCCGTTCTCCCATCAGGATTCTAAGGTCTGAGGCTTCAGTATCTCTGCCAGTTGAGCTCTAAGAAAGTTGGCATCTGAAATCTCAAGGCCCTAACCCATCCCCTATGCCCCCTTACCAGTCGCTCCCCAAAGTCCTGTTGAGAAAGCTTTTAATACCTCATGAAGAAACCACTTCCGCCGGGCACGGTGGCTCACGCTTATAATCCTAGCACTTTGGGAGGCTGAGGCAGGTGGATCACTTGAGGTCAGGAGTTCAAGACCAGCCTGACCAACATGGTGAAACCCCCTCTCTACTAAAAATACAAAATTAGCTGGGCCTGGTGGCACATGCCTGTAATCCCAGCTACTTGGGAGGCTGAGGCAGGAGAACCGCTTGAACCCAGGAGGCAGAGGTTGCAGTGAGCCAAGATCGCGCCACTGTAACTCCAGCCTGGGCAACAAGAGCAAAATTTCATCTCAAAAAAAAAAAAAAGAAAGAAAAAGAAAGAAACCACGCTTCCTTGTACCTTACCTGGACCACAGCAGCATTATGAGGTCTCTCCCAGAGACTTACAGGGAGAAAGCTGGAAACTCCTACCCTATCATTAGAGCCTCCTTTAGGAACCTTCTGGGAAGCATCAGGTGTTTCTATCTTGATCTGGGCATGTTAAAGGCAATAGATACATACGTAAGTAAAAAAAATTCATCCAGCTATAAAGACTGTTAGTACCATTTATGCACTCTACCATATATATGTTATTCCTCATTGGATAAAAGTTTTAACATGCCACTTAAAGTTCTGTATGTATACTTGGGAAGAAAAAAAAACATTTGGAAGAATCAAAGCCAAGGTAACATAAAAATGGGGAAAACATGAACATTATCCATACACTTGGTGATTTAGGAAAGAGGGTGTTAAACTTGAGTGGCAGGGGAGATGGGATGGCAATCATATGGATGTGAGAAAAACTGGACTCTCACCCGGGCAATTAAAGTGTTTGAAATAAAAAACTAAAATAGTAGACTCTGTACTAAGCCTTGCAAACTGATTCCAGCCTGGACTTTACTCCTGACTGGTGGAAGGAGGCTGTCTTCTATATTGGGGCAGCAGGACACTATGTGCTTAAAAAGACACAGTGGGCAGTGCTTTGTCACTTACCTGGTCCCCCAGGTTAAGATCACCTGAAAGTACCAGCTCCTGCCATGTTTGGGACAATATCCAAGTCTTTCAGCCATATCCATATATCAGGGTAGATAGGCCCATGTAGACATGTGTTAAATACTTGCAAAATGGACTCGCAAGATTCCATTTACTGTCATGAATGCAACAGGCCGCATTATAAAGAACTGAGTTTCCCATTGAGAGGGGAACGTGAATACTTCAGGGATATTGTTGAGAAGTAGACTCCAGTCTGAGGAAGAATCTTTCTCTTCTCAAACAGCTGATGTTTTACGGCCTCCTGATGCTGTGTGAGGAAAGTCATGGAGGGAATTAGAACCATGATAGGGTGAGGGCCTGACTCTATGTTCCACTGACTATCATTCCAACAAACTTTTTTTCAATGCCACAGGGCTAGTTTGAGGCAAACGTTTTGATGCAGAGTAGGCTGGTGGAAAAAATATATATATACTCAGAGAACAAGTTCACATTGCCAAATGTTTGCTTGTACCTGAACGGGAACACCAAAATGAATGAAAAGCAGTGTCATGTAGCGGGAAGGGAGTGAGCTAGGAGTTGGGCCTTTTCCAAATCTTGGCTCTGATACCTGTGCTGTTTGACCTTAGCCTGCCTCTAGCCCTCCCTGGTCATCAGTTTCATCTGCCATAAAATAAGGCAATTACTTTTTTCCAAACTTCAGTCATGTAAGACCCATTTTTACTATGTCTCCCTTGTTGACATATGCCACATTGTGATTTTTGTCACATCTATATATCATCTGCACTATTTACATTTGCAATTACACTTTTCTCACTTCCTCACATTTTTTTCTTGAAATTGACTTTAAAAAGGAAATTTTAGGCCGGGTGCCATGGCTCACTTCCAAGGCGGGTGGATCACCTGAGGTCAGGAGTTCGAGACCAGCCTGGCCAATATAGTAAAACCCTGTCTCTACTAAAAATACAAAAATTAGCCATGCGTGGTGGCACACACCTGTAGTTCCAGCTACCTGGGAGGATGAAGCAGGAGAATCACTCGAACTCAGGAGGCAGAGGTTGCAGTGAGCCGAGATCGTGCCACTACACTCCAGCCTGGATAACAGAGCAAGACTGTCTCAAAAAAAAAAAAAAAGAAAAAAAGGAAATTTTATAGGATTACCATGGATAGAAATCACTATCACTTGTCTGAACAGAGGCAGTCATGAACGTAAATAAAATAAAGGAGAATGATGCTTTTAATTATCTCTGGAAAGGGCTGCCTGTTGAGGACTGGCTGCCTGAGATTCACCCTCTCCTTTTGAAGTAGGCAGATTAGTAAATGGTAGCAGTGTTGAGGACATCCCAGAATCCACCTGAGATTTTCCTCTTTTCTAATCAAAAAGATTGAAAGAGAACTTAAAAGAGAATAACTTCTCACTACAGAACTTAAAGTTAATATCCTACTCTATCACCTAAATTATCTCAATACTCCTTTGGGGTAGGATACAATTGACAGTATCTAGGGTCTTCTCCTGCATTGATATCCCATTTTTGCCTTCCTATAGAGAAAGGATTATCATAATTAGTGGAAAATGTGAGTTACAGACTATTCTGAGAAAAAAACGTCTTTCACTATCCAAACAGAAATGTTGTCAAAACATTTTCCAATTAGAAGGACCTTGAACATATATTAATAAGCAGATAGAAATGATTTGAGATTTGCACGGTCATCATATACTTTCAAATAAACACTTCCAAATGATTTGGCAGTGCCTGAACCATTGTTCATCCTCTTGAGTAACTTAAGTACTACCCCCCTAAAATCTTGTTTACACTGTTGATTTGCTTAATGAGGCATTTTGTCAGGGAGTATATAAATTTAGCCAGAGTCTATGTCATCAAATTAGCACAGCTTCAAAATCAGTGAAATTCAAATGACTCATGATATCAGAGATATTATTACAAAAACAAATAGCAATGGATGTCTTGGCCATAAATTCATTATAATGAATTAGTCGGATTGACACAGCAAAGCCTTTGTTATAGGACTCTCCAAGGGAGTTATTTCTTTGGAAGCATTTAAATATAATACCTGTCCTAGTTGGACAGATATCAAATGAGGAGGGAAAAAGCCTTCAAGTATCTCTGAATGATCTTAGATTAATTGATAGGTGTAGCCTTTCA
Source organism: Mandrillus leucophaeus (assembly GCF_000951045.1). NCBI lineage: Eukaryota > Metazoa > Chordata > Mammalia > Primates > Cercopithecidae > Mandrillus > Mandrillus leucophaeus. Next base: position 4,254,757 of record NW_012108252.1, read on the forward strand.
ACTGTAGCAGAATATTCACTAATCTTAGTTTTTTTCTTTCCTAAGTTTTTGCCTTTTTGCTTTTGCTACTTTACGTGATCTTGGGAAAGTTCCTTTCTCTTTCTGGAATTAATATCCACATTTGTTTTTAAAAGAGGTTGGAAGTTGGACTGGAGCAGAAGTTAGCATACTTTTTCTGTGAAGGAGCAGATAGTAAATACTTCCAGCTTCACAGGCCATCTGGTCTGTTACAACTCAGTCATTGTAGCAAGAAAGCAACTGTAGGCAATATGTAAATGAATGAGCATGGCTGTGTCCCAATAAAACTTTATTTACAAAAACAGATGGTGGGCCAGATTTGGCCCATGGGCCCATAGTTTGCCTTTCTTGGGCTAAAGGATCTCTAACTTCCAGCCCTGACATTGTCTTTGTGTTGAAGGGAAGACACTTGCCCGAAGTCTATCACTTGACAGAGCTGGGATTGAAACCTGGGTCTCTAAATTTAAGTTCAGAAATCATTTCCCACAACAGACTACCTGACCAACCAACAAACCTGCAACTACAAGACAGGACATCAAGTGCCTCCACAGAGATTGGGAAGAATTGCTGTTACCATGTCAGCCACAATTACTTTAAAATTACCTTAGCAGCAAGTCATTAGATTTCATGATTAAGGTGGCATTAAGTTTTTCCTCTATTACCAAGAAATGTATCAGACTGAAAGAAAAAAACTTGAGAAGGCCAGGGGTAGTGGGGGCAGCCTTGGATATTTATAAAAGTCCTACACTGAAACAAGAACTATTTCTTATTTACCTCACATAGGAACAGCACAATATGGCATATAACAAAGCACTTTCATATGTGTCATTTGATGTAATTGTCACAACATCTCTGTGATGTAGGACTCAAAGGCTCTGAGTAACTACGGTCACTTAGTAACTGACATCGGGGCAGGAAACAATGGTTTATGCTATGCCTGCATTTCATTCATCCATTCATTCGCTTGTCTATTCATCCATTTAGACAAATATTTGACAGACAATTGACAAGGCAAGGGATAAGCAGTTAAATTAAGGCACATTGTTCCTGCCCTCCTGCAGCTTACAGTCCAGTGGAGGAAAGAGACAATGAACAACAACAAAAGAAAAACCATTAACTAAGTAATTACGAATAGTGCTAAGAAGGTGCTAAGAAGAAAACAAACATGAAGAAAGGATAGAGGATTGAGGTGGGAGCTTCCTCAGGTACAGGGGTCAGAAGAGGCTTCTGAAGAAGAGAGTTTGTAGCTGAGCCAGGAAGGTTGGGAAGAAGCCATGGAAAGGAGAGAATAACTTGATGGGCTCAAGGAACTAAAAAAAAAAAAAAAAGAGCCTGGGTGTTGGAGTCAAAGAGCTGACATCCAGGAAGGTCATTCCCCAATGTGAGCCCCAGGCTTGCCATCAATAGAATGGAAATGCCAAAACCTTCCAGGGATGAAGCCACATTGCTGGGGTTCAGGTCCTCTCCCCTTTTAATATGATATATTAGTCCATTTTCACACAGCTATAAAAATACTACCCAAGACTGGGTAATTTATACAGGAAAGAGGTTTAATTGACTCATAGTTCCATATGGCTGGGGAGGCCTCAGGAAACTTCCACTCGTAACAGAAGGCAAAGAAAAAGCAAGTACCCTTTTCACAAGGTGGCAGGAAAAGAAGAATGAAGGAGGAACTTCCAAACACTTACAAAATCATCAGATGTTGTGAGAACTCACTATTTTGAGCATAGGATGGGGAAACTGCCCCCATGATCCAATTACCCCCCTCTCTCAACACGTGGGGATTACAGGTTCCTTCCTCGACATGTGGGAATTACAATTTGAGATGAGATTTGGGTAGGGACACAGACCCAAACTATATCACATGAATACAAGACCAGTAGCAAGTTACTTAACTATCTTATGACTCCATTACCTTGCCTAAAAACTGGCATGATGATAATGATGCCTACCTCACTGGTAGGTGGTGGTAGAGAGGTTTAATGAGATCACCCTGTAAAGCATTAAGCATAGCGCCTGGTATCCAGTAAGTGCTTAATAAACATAGACTGTTGTGAGGATTAGAAAAATAATGGGAGGAAGGGAATCTTTTTTAAACTACTCTATGCCCAGACTGTATTAAGTGATTATTTTCATTATCCTCACAGTCCTATGTTACAAGTAAAGGATAAATGTATTCCTAACCCAAAGTCACATTATGATAAACAGTGAGACCAGGATCTAGCTCAGGTCTAGATGATTTCATAGACCACAATTTACCTGGCCTTTCACTGTTATTCCAAGGAAACATCAGAGGTCCAGTTCTGCCCTACAGGGAAAGTCACCCACCCCGTGCTGGTGCCTGAAGAGCCAAGATTCTGGTGGAGGGGCTACGGTTCTGTTCAGAGTGAACACGGAAGCCATCTAGCCTTGTGAGGAGGGCTCCCTGTCCAAGCAGGATCCCCGATCCATCTATCATCCCAGTCTCCATTGTCCATCCCTGTCTCTATCCATCATCACTATCTTCATCCGTCCGTCCCAGTCTGTATCCATCCATCCCAGTCCCCATCATCCATCCCAGTGTCCATCCATTTATCACAGCTTCTGTCCATCCATCACAGTCTCTGTCCATCTATCCCAGTATCTATCCATCATCATTGTCTTCATCCATCCATCCCAGTCTCTATCATCCATCCCAGTCTCTATCCATTTATCACTGTCTCCATCCATCCAACCCAGTTTCCATCGTCCATCCTAGTTTCTGTTCATCTAGCATAGTCTCCATACATTTATCCCAGTTTCTGTTCATCCACCGCAGTCTCCATCCATCCATCACTGTCTGTCTGTCCCTCACAGTCTCCAACAGATGTTCCCTGTCAGTCAAGTAAGTCAAGCACCTTCCCTCCTAGGGCTTCCTGTGCTATTTAATCTCCCCCTTTTACAAACAAGGACTCTAAGGCTCAGACAACTGACATGAGCAACTTGGATATCATATAAAAGGGAGATGGTTAAGTCTGAATTCAAACCCAGATCAACTTGATTCAAAATCTGCATCCTTTGGCATTTTGTCATGAAGTTTCTCCTTAAGGATAGAAAACACTTGGGGTAGTATGTGGCATTTTAGAGACTTCACATTTTTATGAATATGATAGGAGATGAGAGAAGAAGAGAGGAGAGGAGACAGTAGGATAGGGTAGGATAGAACAGAGCAGAAAGTATTTTCCATCACAGAACAAAAATGTGGTTAACAAAGAAGTTATCTGATGAATTATATCAAATTTTCCCCCTTTCCACTTTCCTTTCTAACCTTTAGTTCCATCCATCTACCCCATAAAGGTGCTCCTGTGAACCTCCCTGCAGATGCTTAAAGAATTAACTGAATAGCATTTTTGTATCTGTAGAATCTCCAGAGAATTCTATTAAGAGCCACCACTGGCCAGGAGCAGTGGCTCACACCTGTAATACCAACACTTTGGGAGGCCCAGGCAGGTGGATCATCTGAGGTCAGGAGTTCGAGACCAGCCTGGCCAACATGGTGAAACCCCGTCTCTACTAAAAATACAAAAAATTAGCTGGACATGGTGGTGATACCTGTAATCCCAGCTACTCAGGAGGCTGAGACAGGAGAAGCACTTGAACCTGTGAGGCGGAGGTTGCAGTGAGGCAAGATTGTGCCACTGCACTCCAGCCTGGATGACAGTGAAAAAAAAAAAAAAAAAACAGCCATCACTTATTGAGTGCCTATTATGAGCCAGGCACTGTACAAGGTATTTTCCCAACCTTGTTTCTAAAAGACCTCTAAAATAGACAACAGCCCCATTGCAGACAACGAAATAAAGTTCAGTGATTAGGGTTCCACAGTCACAGACAAAAGTCCAGAGCAGAGATCTGTCCCTGGACCAAATTCTAAAACTCCTGTCCTTCGTACTCTGTCCAGCTGCCTGTCAAGAAATCAATGGGGTTCACTTCAGTTAGGGAGTAACTGTGACCTGGTCATGGGAAGGGAGGCAAATCCTCATCCAGAAGCCCCTCCAGAGCACCATGGGAGGACCACCTGTGAAAGCTGTATGCCAGTGTGATGCCATGTAGTCCCCCAAACAGCGGCAGCAGCATCACCTGGAGGCTGGTTAGAAATCACATCTGTGGACCCCACTCAGACCCACTGAATCAGCAGCACCTCTGAGTCTGTCAGCAAGCTCTCCAGCTGCTCTGATGCCTGCTAAACTTTGAGAACCTCTGCTGAACACAGCCTCGCATTGCGATCAGTGGCAAGAAACAACATTGGCCAACCACAGATTGAGAAAATTAGACATGGAAAAACATGCATCTTCCTCCAAGGACTCAGAGTTCCTTGTAGAATGGGAAACTCAACCCAGAAAGCTTCACTTCAGGTTCTGTTCCACAATTAAGAGTTCCTCCGTCCTTGCAGTGTGAAGGAATAGAGGCTAGCAAAATAGAATATTCACCAACGAAGCTGGCAAATTAGACTATTCACTGGCAAAGCCAGTCCTACTTTAGAAAACTGTGGACCCCATTGAACCCTCACTGCACCCTCACTGCATCCTCAGTTCATTGTGGATTTTCTATCTGGCACACAGCAGGAACTCAATAAATACTTCCTGACTCACAATAGTCAGGTAGTGAATCTAAACCCTCCATAACTCAGGGCTTGCTTTTTCTTTGTGGTTCTTTAACACTCATTTGCGTGCATTCTCACAGTACATACTGAAAACAAAAATTCTCCTCTCAGTTCCCCTCTTGGCAGTCCTTTTGCTTTTGAGTTTATTGATTGCCTTGGGACTGATGCTACAAAGTATGGATTACAGATGCTTGAAGAACATTTATTAACTCCAAGGGAGGATGAAGCTGTGAAATAAAGTAGTTATTTAATCGAATTCTACTACTAATAATGCCTTGCCTTGTTTTTCTTAAATCAACCTAAAATGTGTGGTCAAAAATTATCTGACTTCACTTTATTTTGGAAATATTTAACATTAAAAAGCAATGGCCCATAATCTCGGCACACTAACAGAATTATTTTTATTTTTACCCATTCTCTTTCAGGCCCTGTTTTCATAATTACATACAATTTTGCATGGTTGTAATTACATAGAAGCAATATTTAAGTCTTGCTTTTTTTTTCCCCAAAGTTTCAGCCTGAATGAATTCATGCATTATCTTCACAATGATCACTTTACATTTCTGGACCATGGACACATGTTTTGGCATACCATTTGAGCATGTCACTGTGAGGCAGGAAGTATTTATTGAGCTCCTGCTGTGTGCCAGATGCAATTCTAGGCCCCCAAGGATCTAGCAGTAAATAAGATGAAGTCCCTGCTGTCCAGACTGTAGCAGCCTACAACTATAGGGGATGCCATTTGCATCCTGTGTGAGCTTATGTAACTCACCCTAGGGAATTACTTCCTTAGGGCAGATTCCTTTCCTTCCTCTAGAGGGCAGGTAATAGAACTAAAGGCCAGGAGCAGCTGAAGGAAGCATGCATCTTCATGGCTGTTGCTACCATAATATTACTACTGATAAAAGAAAAATATCAAATTAATTTTAAAGGAGTTTAATTGAGCAATGAACAATTCATGAATTGGGCAGCCCCCAGAATCACAGTAGATTCAGACTCCACCACAGCCACATGGTGGAAGAAGATTTATAGACCAAAAAAAAAAATGTCGGGGAGGGGAATGACATAGAGAAATCAGCAGTGAAATACAGAAACAGCTGGATTGGTTACAGGTTGGCACTTGCCTTATTTGAACACAGTTTGAACACTCAGCAGTCTATGAGTGGTTGAAGTATGGCTGTTGGGATTGACCAAAACTCAGTTGTTGTTACAGGTGCATACTCCTAAGTTAGGTTTTCAATCTTGTCTGACTATTAAGCTAGATTACAGTTCATCTACAAGATATAGAAGTATGGAGTCCTTCTCAGGCCATATTTGGTTTGCTTTAACACTACATTGTTCTCCCAAGACATTTTACCAACTTTTACTACTAGCAGAGACAGCAAATGTGTCATTTTCAACAGAAACTCATCAGCATCGAGTGCTAACATTTTTTTCAAACATTTGCCAATTGAGTTAGTTTACAACAGTCCCTGAAGACAAGCTATGGATTTAAATACGCTCCCTAGCAGTCTTATTCTTCCCTCAGAGGCTTCTTACAGTATATGAGATGATACTGTTGTGGACTGAATGAGTCCCACCCCAAAGTTCTTATGTTGTATTCCTAACCCCCAGTGTTATGGTTTTAGGAGGCAGCAACTCTGGGAGGTAATTAGGCATAAGAGTGGAGCTCTCACAAATGGGATTAGTGTCCTTACAAAAAGACACAGAAGAGTTTGTTCCTGCCAGGCACGGTGGCTCATGCCTGTAATCCCAGGACTTTGGGAGGCCAAGGCGGGCAAATCACCTGAGGTCGGGAGGTCAAGAGTAGCTTGACCAACATGGAGAAACCCTGTCTCTACTAAAAATATAAAATTAGCCAGGCATGGTGGTGCACGCCTGTAATCCCAGCTACTCAGCAGGCTGAGGCAGGAGAATCATTTGAACCCAAGAGGCGGAGGTTGTGGTGAGCTAAGATTGTGCCATTGCACTCCAGCCTGGGTGACGAACGAAACTCCATCTCAAAAAAAAAAAAAAAAAAGAGTGTTTCGTCTCTCTCTCTGCCCTCCACCATGTAAGGATACAACAAGAAGGTCATCTGCAAACCAGAAAGTGGCCCTCGCCAGACACTGGACCTGCCAGTGCCTTGATCTTGGACTTCCTGCCCTCTAGAACTGTGAGAAATGTTGGCTATTAAGCTGCCTAGTCTATGGTATTCCATTACAGAAGCCCAAACTAACCAAGACAGACACTCTCAGATGAATGTGCAACCATCTTTGCAAAAGTTCTGTCAGTGAGAAGATTATAACAGTAAGCTAAGCTAACCCAAACCCCATCTAGCCTTTCCCTTAATTATTCCTGGGCTACTGGGCCAAGCTAACTTTGGAAGATATTTAGGCTATAGTTTAAATGATGACAGGCCTTGCCTAAAACTCAACCACTTTTGTAAAGCCAATGGGAGGCCATCAGGCTGTGGGGAGGAGAGAAGGCTGAATCCTGTTAAGGTGCAGACATTATTCCAGAGATTACAACATATGCAACTTCCCCAATTACTCCCACAAATAACAACACTGTTGTAGATTGGCCTTTTGGGATATCTTTCCAGGATTTTTGCATGTCTGATACCCATGGCTCCACCAGGACAAGCTCCTGTGGTCCCCACCCAGAAGCAATTCGGCCCACAACAGGACAGTTTTAACCCTCTATGATTTCATCTCCACCCCAAACCAATCAGCAGCAAGCACCTGTTACCTGGCCACCCTCACCCCGTCCCTCAAACCACCTTTGAAAAACCCCTAACCTGTGAGCAAGATGACTTGAGTACAAACTCCATCTCCCATGTGGCATGGCTAGTCTGTGTTTCTTAAACTCTTTCTCCACTACAATGCCATGGTCTTTCTTTATCCAATGGGCAAGAGAACCCCTCAGGCAGTTACAAATGTCAGAGTTAAAACAGGACACTGATATACCTGAATGGTCTTCCTAGAGTGTAAGGCAGGAGAAGGGTCTCCCACTGGGGTTTAAGTTTCCTCTGTGGAATAATCTGGACCCTCGTGTTCGACATGAAAAGGAATGAGAAAGAGAGCAGCATCCTCCAAAAACCCTGACCATCCAGGTAGCACCCTGCTCCCCAGGAGGAGTTGGCTCTCCTCTTACTCATCACTGGCTCCCTATCCCCTCAGGAGCCCCCACTCCCAGCCCAGACACTTCCTCCTTGGGCAGGTCTTTCCTGACCTCCATCCAGAAGGTGGCTCCCCCACCATCCCTCCTTGCTGGGGCAGACCTTGACTGAGGCCCTTTGTTGTAGGAATAATGAACTTGCCTTTTCTCCTGGGTATTCCCTATCAGACCAAGAAGGCCAGGACCTGTGCTCAGCTGCCTTGTGTCCCCAGCAGTGACACATTCCTGGCTTAGCAGAGGTGCTCAGCCAATGTTTGCATAACCCAATGCAGCAGAAGGCTCAGAAAGAGAAGAGATACTATGGGCAAATTGGTAATAGAAAGTAAGTCACAGTCACTAGCCTGATGTGATTCTTGCCAATCTAGTCCTTCAGAAATCCCCAATGAACTCCAGATTCCTGGTGATATGGGAGCTAGAAAGAAATTATTTAGGCAGAGAGTGAGGGTAAAAGAGTCCTTGGCAGAATTTCCCTTTTAACAAAAAGCAGCCCCAAAATCATTTCTTTTCTAATAAAGAGCAGCCTGAAAAATTGAGCTGCAGACATAAATAAGCAAGCTGGAAGCCTGCACAGGTGAATGCCGGCAGCTGTGCCAATAGAAAAGAGCTACCCGGGGGCCAGGCATGTTCAATACGGAGGTGCCATCTTCTCTTTTCTTTGTCACCACATGTACAGTAAAGAAACAGGCAACATGGCGCCAGCCAGGCAGAGAACCATTTGCAAGACAAAAGATTAGGGTGAGGGCAGCCAGAAACTCACACCTATGCAAATGAAACACCTGGTCCAACCAATCCTTTGCACCCTATGTAAATCAGACACTGCCTCCCCTCAGGCTCATCTATAAAACCTCCTGCGGCTGGGCGCGGTGACTCAAGCCTGTAATCCCAGCACTTTGGGAGGCCGAGACGGGCGGATCACGAGGTCAGGAGATCGAGACCATCCTGGCTAACACGGTGAAACCCCGTCTCTACTAAAAAAATACAAAAATCTAGCCAGGCGAGGTGACGGGCGCCTGTAGTCCCAACTACTCAGGAGGCTGAGGCAGGAGAATGGCGTAAACCCGGAAGGCAGAGCTTGCAGTGAGCTGAGATCCAGCCACTGCAGTCCAGCCTGGGCAACAGAGCAAGACTCCGTCTCAAAAAAAAAAAAAAAAAAACCTCCTGCATTTCACCATGAAACCAACAACCTACTTCTCCAGGATCCCTCTCTGCCGCAGACTGCTCTTCTCTTTCACCCATTAAACTTGCGCTCTGAACCTCACTCTTTACGTGTCCACATCCTAGTTTTCCGTGACTGTGACAACGAATCTTGGGTATCAACCCCAAACAACAACACGGCTTCACTGGGTTCCCTCCCTTCAGGAGCTCAGCAACATTAGCATGTCATTTAATCCCAATCACTCTTTTCCTTTTATTTTTCGGATGTCCTTAATTCAGACTCTGCTGCTGTTCACTGAGGTTCTTCAAGTTCTCACATTATTGTGTTCCCTTTTCTAACCCTACCCTAATCCTACATTTCAGAATAGAAAAACATGTTTTATAATTCTTGGGCTTCAAAATGAAAGAAATAAAAACAGTCTCATATTTCATGAGCACTTTGCACAGTACTACCTTCGTCTCGATCCTCAAAAGCAACCCTGAGCAGTGGGTTATTACTATCCCACTTCACGGGCAGGGGCTAGGTTACCTGCCTGCATTCACACAGCCAGTAAATGGCAGGTAGGGTTTAAATCCTGGCAGGCCCTGCCCCAAGTCATGGGCTCATTCCTCCATATTCTTGCTGCAGTCAATATCAAATGCCTGACAACTCTCCTTTCGCTTGGTCACTGGCTTCCATGAGAATACCAGTACCTTCTCGTGGCATGTTGTCCTGCCCTTAGCAAATGGAAGTAAATGCTAATGCTGTCTCAATGTCACAGGACTGTAAAAAAGGAGAATCACAGGCGCCGAAGCAAATTGGAAGGTTCTGGAGCCTTTGGTGTGTCCTTGTGTTGCTCATCAGAAGAGCTTGTTCCAAGGCGTAGCGTCTACTTTGAGAAAGCTCCAGTATGGCTCCTAGGGCCAGGCTACCGCAACACTCATAAATCGCAGTGACATTCATGTTTACAACGTCTCTGTCTGCTCTTCATAAATGGAATTCACACAGTTCAGGTGAGCTGGAGATTCAGACTTACGAGCATGGCATCTGGATTTGAAAGTGAAAAAATGTCCATGCTGGAAAGACCTTGGAAATACCCAGCCCAGTCCTGTTTTACCCATAAAGGAATTGAAGTTCAAGATCCTAGCCCGACTCTGGCCCTCAGACTCCTCATCTGAGGGAAAGTTAAACTCACTCCTCCATTGAGGTTCATTCTAATCTAACCATCTATGAGACTAGAGGCGCCACTGAGGCTCAAACCCAGCTCTCTGGCCTGGAAGTGCACTAATCTCTGGCCTGGAAGGGAACATGGCAGAAACAATAAACAAAATGGAGCCAAGTATACTTCTTCTAAGACAAGAGAAAGAAGGATCCATGGCCCATTTGGGGGCTACAGATGGCTGTCTTTTGTTGCGTAAAATAGAATCCAACAAGACTGGTTTCACTTTCCTTCCCACAAATAATACAAACCTTCGGATCAAGACCCAAGACACATGCTGTCAGCCAAGTGTGTTGCGCTTACACAGAACAAAGTGAAGGCCAAGCTTTAGGTACTCAGCTCACGGGGTCTGGAACCCCACGTGGAGAGCAGCAAGAAACAAACAAAAAGGTGCCAACTCTTCACTAGCAGGCTACACTGTCTTAATCTTAATGACAGTGATTTGAATGGAAAAGGAATGCAGGAGCAGGCCATTTATCACTCTTAAATAATAAGTTAAAGTTGCAGAGACTGAATTGGGCAGAGACTGGCTTTTAATACTGAGTGGGAGAAAAAAATCAGCTATGGAACTCGCACGCCTCCTAGTGGCGCATCCGGATTACTGCCGAGTTGGATTGCTCTCCCACTTGGAGCCATCGGCCCTGCCCCGAGGTTCACCGGGACATCATCAGTCCATATCAACTGAGAGCCTCCCTTAGACCAAGCTCTGGGCTATGTGGCATTGCATACTGAGTATCATTAATGCTCCAAGTAGGTGACTCTCACTAGACCCATTTTATAGACAATGAAAGAAAAGCTCAAAAAGCTTCAATCACTTGCTCAGACTTACCAAGCAGGAAAGGATTCCAATCAAGATTTGCGGAATTCCCAGTTCAGAGCTCCCTCCCCAACATCACATTGAGTACAGAGCGTTAAGGATACAGAGATGAATAAGATGCAGAACCTGATGGGCTGTTTGATCTTACCGCATTCACATATTTTAACTGGGCAGGCAGACTCATATTAAATCACCAGAACGCAAAGTCCTAAGTGCTGTTTGCAAAAGGAGTCCAGTTCATGTGCTCCGGGATCCCAGTCCTCCGGAACCCCAGAGCATCCCTGACTCAGCACCCAGGCCTGGGGAAGCAGGGAGCTGGTGCGTAGACTACTGCATTGTTAGTGAGGCCAACATGAAGAACCGCCTGCCTCCAGCCTGACACTTATGTAAGAAATGAGGGCCTGGGTTGAATCGCTGTAAAAAACAGACATCATTAACCAGTCTAAACCTTCAAACGCTCCAAGTCAAGGCAGAGTCAAAAGAGAGTTAACAAGCCTTCCAATTTGTCTTTTACAGGGGTTGACTTGTCAGGTCAAGGAAGATACCGGATCCTATGGGAACTCTACACCGTGAAAGTCAGGCTGTTATTTTGGCTTGTTGATAGAACTGACAGGTTAAGAAATGACTGTGGCCAAAGAAGATCTGGGCATCTATTTTTGCAAGGTACCAGGGTGCCATTTTCTGCTTGGCACTGGCAGCAAACTATCCCACAAGAGAGAAAAACAGTCACAGGTTTCTTCACATGCTGGTCTTTTACATACATAGAATTTACGTGGCAGGAATTTTTTTTCTTTTGTTGATGTATATAAATATATTTCTATAGAAATAATATCATACTTTACACACTGTTTTGCAAACTGTCGTTTTCCACCTATCCTGTAGTTTCTCAATTAAATATTCTTCATTTTTTTAATTGTTTGAAATTCTAATTTATAGATTTAGCTAATTTTGAAATGTGTAACTATTTAAAAATAGAAAATGAAGCTTATATGGCTTCAAATTTTTGTAAAAGTCCTTTTATTCCATTTATTTCTTTTATTATTATTCTTGGGTTTTTATTTTTTACCTTCTTCTAAGGAAAACAACACTAAAAAATTCTTAAAGCTAAAGTTTTGTCACATTTTCCTCTTTCACATTTAAATCTATGTGTGACATATTTTTCCAAATATTTAACCAGTAGCTCCACATCTTTTATTCATATAATGTAGAGGTTAAGGGTGGGAACTTCAGTGTTAGGTCTGGGTTCAAATTCTGATTCAACATTATACTAACAGGGTGACTTTGGGCTGGGCAGTGACTGCGCCTAAGCTTCATTCCTTTGTCTGTAATAAATGAGTAATGATAATTGATGCTTTCCTGGGCTATTGCAAGAAGTAAATAAATAATACAGCAATAATACTGCATTATCTTTTTGCCTGTCTCATATAAATGTAAATAAATACATTATCATTTTGTATGGAAAGCCCTTTACATGAGACAGGCAAAAAGATAAGGTTCAATAAATGTTATTAGTATTTCTTCCCTATTAATTCAAACTACAGCTGACCTTGAACAAGAAGGGTTTGAATCGCTGGGGTCCACATGTATGCAGATTTTTTCAATAAGAGTGTGCCTACCTCTCCTGTCTCCCCTTCCACCTCCTCCATCTCTTCTGCTTCTGCCACTCCTGAGACAAAACCAACCCCTCACTTTCCTCCTCCTCAGCCTACTCAATGCTAAGACAAGGATGAAGACCTTTATGATGATCCGCTTTCACTTAATTAATAGTAAATATATTTTTTCTTCCTTATGAGTTTCTTTTTACTTTTTTGAGATGGAGTCTTGCTCTTTTGCCCAGACTGGAGTGCAGTGGCGCAATCTCAGCTCACTGCAATCTCCACCTCCCGGGTTCAAGCGATTCTCCCTCCTCAGCCTCCTGAGTAGCTGAGATTACAGGCATGTGCCACCATACCCGGTTTTTTGGGTTTTTTTTTTTTTTTGTATTTTTAGTAGAGACAGGGTTTCACCATGTTGGCCAGGCTGGTCTTGAACTCCAGACCTCAAATGATCCACCCACCTCGGCCTCCCAAAGTGCTGGGATTACAGGTTTGAGCCACTGCATCTGGCCTATGACTTTCTTAATTAAATTTTCTTTTCTCTAGTTTACTGTAAGAATATAGTATATAATACATATAACATACAAAATATGTGTTGACCGTTTATACTGCCAGTAAGGCTTCCAGTCAACAGTAGGCTACTGGCAGTTAAATTTGGGGAGAGTCAAAAGTTGTACATGGGTTTTCAATTACGCGGGAGATAGCACCCCTAAATCCCGTGTGTTCAAGGATAAGCTGTACTGCCTTTATGCCCGCTCTAGATCTGTCTATATCTGTGTCTTTTTCTGAGGTTTCTCTTTTGCCCCATTGGTTTGTCTAATTACTCTTGTACCAGTAGGACACTGCTTTAATTATTTCAGTGTTATACTTGGTTTCAATAAAGCTGGTGGTGTGACTCTCTTTACACTTCTTTATGCCTATTTCTTAGCTTTTCTCACGTTTATTCTCCCAAAGAATTTGAGAACCATTTTTGTCTAGTTTGAAAAAGCTCGTGAGAATTTTTACAGACATGTCACTAAAGTTATGCCTTTCTGTTTAATAAAAAATCTTCCTATCAAGGAATCATCTACTCCAGTCTTTTTTCAGCCCCTCTGTAACACATTCTAGTTTTCATCACACATGGCCTGCATATTTCTCAAGTTTATTCCTTTTAGTTAAGTCTTTTTCTACTTCCATTATGCTTGGGACTTTCTATCCCTATTATATGGATATTATACTAGCTGGTTTTGCTTATATTCATTCATTTATTCTTTCACTCACTCAACAAATATATATATGGAGTATCTATTATGTCTTAAGGGCTTGGTTTCATTCACGCATGAATTACACACATACTTACACCCCACCCTTGTGGACTTTACACTCTAGTGGGGAAAAATAAAAAAGAGACATAATCAATATGTAGGTAATATAATATTCCACAGGACGTTACCTACAGTGTGGGGAAGGCAGTGTAATGGGATTCCGAAGTGCTGAAGGAGGTTGCAATTTTATATAGATTGGTCAGAGTAGTCCCTACTGAGATGTCTTTGAGAAAGGCCATGAACACATGAACTTTGGTGGAGATGGAGCTGTTGAGGGGAAGAATTCTTAGCAGAGGTTGTAGCCAGTGCAAAGGCCCTGAAGGAAGAGCATGGGCAGTGTCATAGCCATCTTATTGGAAAAGCTGTGATTTTTGTACGGCACTTTAAGCATAACACTCAGTACGCACACCAGTACCAAGATCTTGGAGAAGATGCCAATCACAAAGACATCCTTAAACCTCAAACAAGTCAGCAGCCTTGGTTTAGGGGTGGGGGCGGCACCATCACCCATACCTTGATTAAATTTGTGACTCCAAACCAGAGACCCCTCCCTCATCCCTCTAACCCAATATTTCTCAGTACAGATGCTATGGATATTTGGGGCAGGACAGTTCTTCACTATGCAGGACTGTCTCATGTGCAATAGAACAATTAGAATCCCTGCCCCCTGCCTGCTAATTGATGTCAATATCCCCTATCATTGTGACATTCCAAGCAACCTCAAACTTATTCCAAATATCTGCAGCCTGAGAACACCATGTGGGGTCATCAGGGACCAGCATTGTAGACAACTTCTGGTATCAGGGTTTTGTGTGTTTAATCATGAAAAGGCAAACTGTTTTGCAGATTGAATGAGGAGCCCTGTGCATTACATAGCAGCCATGTTGGCAGGAAAATCGGCATCATGGTTTTTTTTAAAAAAAAAAAAAATGAAGTTCAGAGATGTGAAGAAACATGTGCAAGGCAACACAGTTGAAAAGTGAAGGGATCAGAATAAAAGCCCAAGTCTTCCGGTTCCTTCTTCACACACATGATAAATTAACTATCAGCAACTATCAGCAATTCTAAGTTCACCCAACTCATTTCAGTCTCAGTAAAAGCTTTGCACATAAACAGGGGTATAACAGGGGGAAATGAGCTAATCCTATATAATTTAACATTAATAATAGTAGCTTTAACGATAGCTAACAGTTATTAAGTGTGTTTCAAGTGCCAGGTACCGTTCTAAAGAGTTAACCAATATTTCCTGTTTACACTTACTTCTACAATGTAGGTATAATATTACCACCCGTTTAAAAATTAGGGAAAAAAGTCTTAGAAAAGTAACAGGGTCATGCAGAGAGGAAGGCAGAGGCAGGGTATGATATCCATAGTTAATCTCTTAACCCAGGGGTCCCCAACCTCCGGGCCACGAACAAGTACCAGTCAGTGGCCTGTTAGGAACCAGGCGGCCCAGCAGGAGGTAAGTGGCGGGAGAGCAAGCTAAGCTTCATCTGTATTGACAGCCGCTCCCCACTGCTCACATTACCATCTGAACTCCGCCTCCTGTCAGGTCAGCAGCTGCATTAGATTCTCATAGAAGTACAAACCCTACTGTGAACTGCGCATGCAAGGGATTCAGGTTGCAGGCTCTTTATGAGAATCTAATGCCTGATAATCTGTCACTGTCTCCCATCATCCCCAGATAGGACCATCTAGTTGCAGGAAAACAAGCTCAGGGCTCCCAATGAGTCTACATTATGGTGATTTGTATAATTATTTCATTATATATTACAATGTCATAATAATAAACATAAAGTGCATGATAAATGTAATGTACTTGAATCATACCAAACCATCCCCCCTGCCCATCAGTGGAAAAACTGTCTTCCACAGAACCAGTCTCTGATGCCAAAAAGGGTTGGGGACCACTGTCTTAACAGACTATACCACCTTCAAATAGAATTTCCTTCTACTTCTACAGCAGCAGTTAGTAAATCACATGGGAATAACCCTGCAGGGGTTCTATATTTTATATCACGCTTTCATATAAAACTCCAATAAGTCCCTTTTTCGAAAGTGTTTCCTTACAGCAAATCAACCAATCTAAACAATGAAATCCCAGAATAGTGTCTAAAAGGTAAATCACCTCTAATTACAATTAGGAAGGTGTTTGGCTGAATTTCAAAACACTTTTGAGTCAATAGTTGCCTTTTGGCCACTGCTAGCAACAAAGTTATTTTAAAAAGCAAGTCAAACATAAGACTTTTTTTTTTTTTTTTTTTGGAGACGGAGTCTCGCTCTGTCGCCCAGGCTGGAGTGCAGTGGCCGGATCTCAGTTCACTGCAAGCTCCGCCTCCCGGGTTCACGCCATTCTCCTGCCTCAGCCTCCCGAGTAACTGGGACTACAGGCGCCCGCCACCTCGCCCGGCTATTTTTTTGTATTTTTTTAGTAGAGACGGGGTTTCACTGTGTTAGCCAGGATGGTCTCGATCTCCTGATCTCGTGATCCGCCCGTCTCGGCCTCCCAAAGTGCTGAGATTACAGGCTTGAGCCACCACGCCCGGCCACATAAGACTTTTTATATGTCAAGCCATAAAGGCTTTTTGGGTATCTAATGGGTTTTGATGAGCACTGTGAGTGAGTTGTACTAGAAATCAATACCACACACTTTATGGTTTCCTGAGAATACTGTACACCTGTGTTTTAAACACAAGGGACAAAAAGCTTGCCCACATTCATCATATTGTGGCCAAACACAAGATGTTTGAAAAAGTCTTCAACCACACGGAAACAGGTCTGAATTTACCTCTTTTTCTACTGAGCCATGCAAGACATTTAATAGCTGGAATGCCTCATAAAGTATAAAATGCTCAAGCGGGAGAGTCACAGGAGAAACAGTTTTGGAGTTACTAAAAGCAAAGGGACTTTAAATATCACATAGTCCAAATTTATTCCAACATCTTATACATATGGGAGAATTATTTTTAAATGATTGCACAACTTGTGAGCGGCAGAACCAAATATGTTTATTTGTTGATTCATGTATTTGTAATTTTAGCCCACTAACATTTCTCAAAAATCAGGATCATCAAAACACAAAGATGTCCTCTGGTAGAAAGGAAAATATATGTATCAAAATCTCAGAGATAGCCCTGGGCAACACAGTGAGACCCCATTTCTACCAAAAAAAATACAAAAACTAGCCAAGCATGGTGGTACACACCTGTAGTCCCAGTTACTCGTAAGGCTGAGGTGGGAGGACTGCTTGAGCCCAGGAGATTGAGGCTGCAGTGAGCCAAGGCCACGCCACCGCACTCTAGCCTGAGGGACAGAACAAGACCCTGTCTTAAAAAAACACCCAGAGCCAATAAGGCTAATAGAGTAATTGTAACAAAACATTACTTTACTTAGCTATTTCCAGCCTCCAACACTGAAAAAGGGTTGGCAGGGGGCAGAGGAAGTTATAGACTTCTTATTGCCTTATAAAGGAAAACTGGTTACCATTTATCAAGTGAAACATGAATTTTCTTTATACTAATTTGTGGTAGGAATCTATCATTTGACACTTTATATTAGAGACATTGAAAATCATCCCCAACAACATCCTCCATGTTGATTTTACTAAAGGTATACAAATAGGATTTCTTCCCATGGTCATTTCTCATATCAGCCATGAATAAGAGTTAAAGCATGACATTAAACTGTTACTCAGTGGTGCCTCTGACTTGCAGGCAGCTGAGTTAACGCAGCTCAGGTAGGCATGGTAATGCTGATTGGTCTTTATTACGATGAGGACATAGTTCCAAGTATAGGGATAAATGGATAAAACCTCACTCAGAGTCACTTCCTGAAACAACAGTAGTCCTGGCCAAGCTTTGGACAAGGGTTGGTTCCATCCATCCTTAACGAGCTATACTCCCTGGTGAGACCTAAAATTGTAGCTACTCTTTTACTGGTTGACAAGATTCATATCTTTTGGTGGCTATGCTTAACAAAATAGTACAGAACACAGAAATGACCAAAGATCTTGAAAACTATATGGCATGGTAGTAGTAATGTACAGTAATGGCCCCTAAGGAATCAAGCATCCCTTAGGAAGTCCCCTCCTATACTGACTCCAGGCTTGAATATGTAACTTGCTTTGACCAGTGAGATTTCCCCTCACTTGTTACCCTCAGACCACTATGTGCAGAAGCCCAGGCTAGCTTACTGGAAGATGAGAGACCATGTGAAGTAGAGAGGAGTGTCCCATCTGATGCCCCAGAGAAAAACCAGCTTACCAATCTCCACACATGTGAGTGAGGTCCTCCTAGGCCATCCAGCCCTAGCCCACTGGCCAGCTGACTGCAAAACTGCCCAGTCAACCACTGACTCATGAACGACAATAAAACGGCCATTGTTTTAAGCCATTGTGTTTAGGGTTGTATTTATACAGCACAGCTAACTGAAACAGATTCCCATTGTAAGCAAATTACAAAGCAAGAAAAAGATTTCAAAGCATATTTGATATTTTTTTTAATCTCTGAATTGAGCGATCCTGTGCCCCCAGTTTCCAAGTGGGTGATGTTTCAAAAATCTGTGGAAGTGCTCTATAGAACCCAACATGCATTTCCTACAGAAATTCTGACTAAAAGGATGACTGGGTTCCACAAAAGTGTATTTTACCAATATAAAAGATATTGCTTAAGAGATGAGGTGTAAAAATGTTTAATTATTATAATTAAAGTTGAAAGTGCAATTGAACTAGCAAATTAAAAATATAAATGATGGTGCTTGAGAAAAACAAGTTCATTTTTAGATTGTTTTTTCCCTCAATTACCTAAGTTAATGGTTTCTGCAGTAAGAAGCATCTACAGGGCTCCAGATGATTCCTCCTCCTGTTGTTCATGCACCTGTCTACTGCCTCCTTTTGGGAGTGAACTGAATCTAGTGATCTGCTTCTAATGAAGAGATTACAGCAAAATCATGGTATGTCACATTCGTAATTAGGATACAAGAGACTATGACTTCTATCTTACTGGCATGCTCTATTGCCTTCTCAGTTTGCACACTTTGAGGAAGCAAACCACCATACTGGAAAGGATCATGTGGCAAGGAACCGAGGATGGCCTCTGGCCAATTGCCATTAAGAAACAGAGGCCTTCAGTTCAACAGCCTACAAAGCACTGAACCCTGCCAACAACCATGTGGAAGTGAGCTTAGAAGCAGATCCTTCCCCAGTCACGCCTTGAGATGAGACCGAAGCCCCAGCCGATACCTTGATTGCAGCCTTTTCAGAGATCCTACAGCAGAAGACCTAGGTAAGCCATGCCTGGATTCCTGACCCACAGAAAGTGTGCACAACAAAATGTGTTGTTTTATAATGCTAAATTTTGAGGTACTTTGCTATACAGCAATAGATTAGTTTATGATGTCCTGCATGGACATCAAAGTCACATGAAGAGCTTTTATGTTTTTAGTCATAATTTAATTTTAAAATATTATTTTAAAATTTTTTAAGTAGAAAAAAATCCTTGTTATTAAAACATTTTCAAAAGAAAAAACCAATTTTCTCCCCAAAATAACCTCTCTTTACCCATTTGGAGCATATCCTTCTACATATTTTTTATAAAATTATATACAGTAGGCCTTCTGTATCCATGGATTCCACATCCATGGATTCAATCAACCATGGAATCAAATAATACCCAAAAGAAAAATGGTAAAAAATAACAATACAACAATAAAAAAAAATATAAAATTTTTTAACCAATACAGTATAACAACTATCCACATAGCATTTACATTGCATTAAGTATATAAGTAATCTAGAGATGATTTAAAGTATACAGGAGATGTGCATAGATTATATGCAAATACTGCACCATTTTATATAAGGAACTTGAGCATCCTCAGACTTTGGTATCTGAGAGGGTCTTGGGGCTAGCCCCCCAAGGATACTGAGGGATGACTTTATTACAAATGGTATTATACCATGCATAGTGTTCATCAGCTTGCCCTTTTCACATAACAATGGCTAAGATCTGTTGGCAGACACAGTTATTTTTTACAGCTTCAGGATATTCCATATAATAAATGAATCATAATTAATCATTTCCTTACTAAGAAACAGTTAAGCTGCCTCTAATTTTTTATATTGTAAATAGTACTTTAGTGAACATTCTTGGACATGTCTCTTTGTGCATGTATATGAATAAAGGATAAATATTTTATTTTTAGAGATAGAGCAGAATGCTCTCCAAAGAGAGTATAGCAATAATCACTCTGACCAAATTATATAACACAAGTTTCCCCTCACCTTTATCAATAATAAATACTGTAAGTCTTTGTTATTCTTGCCAATCTAACAGATGAAAAATGTTACTTCACTTTCAATCATGTTTTACTATAACCTAATAACACTAAAAAAATGTGGATTTCATTTTCTTGCACACAAGTGAATTGTGACCATAAGTATCATTGTACGTGTCTTCCAGAACTTCAGGAATTTTTTAATTTATGGATAAAATAAAAAGAAAAAAGATTTCCTGAGGTAATTCACATGTGGCAGAAGATACAAAAGAAGGAAAGGAATTTTGTTAAAAGATGGGTTGAGAAGTAAAATAAGCCATGTTCTGTGGGAGGGGAACAGGGTTGCAGCCAGTGTCCAAAGGAAATCAAGGGGCAGTGGCCAGCCACCAGGTGGTTAGGAGTGAAGTGGACAGATTAGGGGAGCATGGGCTCCACCTGGGAAAGATATTCTTTAACTCAGATGTTTAAAACTGTCGGCCTTGAAAATGCCTATATTTGTTTCTTGGGAGAACAGTTGTCTGTGTTGATAATCCTTGAATCAATTCACCTGAAAAAGCTATTTGCTCCAATAAAACCCAGCAATAACAACTTTGTCTCTGATTATCTAAAAGGAAGATGAAATACAGTATTTCTAATATCACATCAGTTCTGCAAGGTATACACTATTCTCATTTTACAGATAGGGAAAACTGAGGCTAGGAGAGATGAAGTATCTTTGCCCAACTTTATAGTCATTATTTGGCAGAGTAGAAATGAGCATTTGGTACCAACATGCTCATTCTTTCTATCAGGTTCTGCTGCCCCAAAACAGATGGAAAAACTTGGCACTGGTGCTACTTTCTTATCATTCTATTATATCATCTTGGAAATGCCATTTAAACTCCTTGGACCTTGAGCTTGATTTCTTTCTTTTTGGAAGAAGGGGGTGGAATTAGATAATCTGTGAGGTTTCTTCCAGATCTAACATTCTTGGACTCCATTATACTATCTCCTGGACTACAAAGCTGACTTAGGGCTGGGGAGAGAGAGAGTGCATGCACTTTCATCTGGAGGCTAATTTAACATAGTCCATGTACCTTTTAGAGATACAATTCCAGAGCAAGAAATCATAAGTTTGGGAATGGGAATCAGAGCAGGACAAGGAGGCCACTCCAAGAGACTGTTCCAGAAAGCTGAAAGTTTCAAGAAGCCTTTGACACTCAATGGGATGAAATAGGGTTCAGAGTCAGGCTTGTAAAAAAGGAGAGACAGGAGAAGAAGGGAGGACTAAAAAGACTAACTTTTGAAAGGCCATACACTAAAAGCCCATTTATTCAAAATGAGTTTTGACAAAGCCAATTTTTCAATTACTATTATCTATTTGGAACTGTTTCCTGGAGCGAACATGATTCTCCACTTATGCATAGCTGGCAAGTAGAAACGAAGAATGAGAAAATAACATCATGCTTAATGTAAGAAAAGGAAAGGAATCGACCTTTTTTAAAAGTAACAATTTTTCTGATTATGAAAACATATGATAAAAAGTTTTGAATGGACAGAAATTATTAAAAATCACTTATAATCCCAGTACTTCCATCATGTAGGTACATTTCTTACTAGTTATTTTCCTATGCACGTTTTTAAAACAAAATTGGGATTCTATTACACGTGCAATTTTATCTGATTTTAAAAACTCAATATTATAAATACATAACGTTTTCCCCAGCTGTTAGGAATTTTTCAAAAACAGCATTTTTTTAATGGCTGCAGAATGTTTCATATTTTGGGCATGCCATGATTTACTGAACCCTTCTCCTGTGGGTGGGCAAACAACAAACCTATGTGACAAAGAAATGAGAGAAGCCAGGTTAGGCGCGGTGGCTCACGCCTGTAATCCCAGCACTTTGGGAGGCCAAGGTGGGTGGATCACTAGGTCAGGAGATTGAGACCATCCTGGCTAACACAGTGAAACCCCATCTCTACTAAAAATACAAAAAATTACCTAGGCGTGGTGGCAGGCGCCTGTAGTCCCAGCTACTCAGGAGGCTGAGGCAAGAGAATGGTGTGAACCCAGAAGGCAGAGCTTGCAGTGAGCCGAGATCGCGCCACTGCACTCCAACCTGGGCAACCGAGCGAGACTCCATCTCAAAAAAAAAAAAAAAAAGAAATGAGAGAAGCCAGGGAACTATGGGATTTGGTGTTTTCATTCTCTATTTTCATGTAACAAACTACCCCAAAACTTGGTGGCTTAGAATAATGCAACATTTATTTCATTCACAGATCTGCAATTTGGACAGGTACAGTGGAGTGGCAAGGGGAACACTCCCATTTAGTGTCTGGAAGTTGAGGCTGGCTGTCAGCTGAGATCGTAGCTGGTGCTGTCAGCTGGAACACCTACTCTACACATGGCTTCTCCTTGTGGCCTGGGCTTCCTAACAACATGGCAGCTTGGGTTCCAAGGGTGAACGTCCCAAGAAGAGTGTAAGGAGTAGCTGTATCACCTTTTCAGACCTAGCCTCAGAAGTCATGCAGCATTCCTTCTGCCACATTCTATCAGTTAGAAGTGAGTCAGCAGCCGCGCTTGGGACTCACGCCTGTAATCCCAGCACTTTGGGAAGCCGAGGTGGGCAGATCACCTGAGGTCAGGAGTTCGAGACCAGTCTGGCCAACATGGTGAAAACCCATCTCTACTAAAAATACAAAAAATTAGCCGGGCATGATGGCACATGCCTGTAATCCCAGCTACTCAGGAGGCTGAGACAGGAGAATGCTTGAACCTTGGAGGCTGAGGTTTCAGTGAGCCAAGATCATGCCACTGCACTCCATCCAGCCTGGGCAACAAGAGCAAAACTCCGTATCAAAAAAAAAAGAAAGAAAGAAATGAGTCACCAATGGCCGGCCAGCATCATGGGGAGAATTAGATTCCACCTTTTGATGGGTGGAGTGGCCAAGAAATTGAGAACCTGTTTTAAAGCCACGTTTGGTACTACTATAAACTCTCCCACTGGAGCTCTTTCCTGAAGCTGCAGTTCTAACCCAAGAGATGTGCATTCTTCTCCTCTGCCCATGCCCACCTGCAAGCTTCCTGGACAGATGACAGACAGCGGGCTCCACAGATGGGCCTTTCTTGGAATTAACTGTGGTTCTTGAATCCAAAGCCACAAAACAGAATGGATCCTGCCTTAGGGATACAAGTTTCTCCCTTTCTTGTCCCAGGCTAAGCTCACCACCCCAGGAATCCCCCATGGTTTTAGTTCCTACTCCTCCAGAAGCTTCTAATCCTATCAAGTGAGGTTCATAGACCTCACTGCTGGGGCAGCCATGACTGAGCCTGAAGCACAAACTCCTGGTCCCCACTTGCTGAGTCACCCCTGCCCCCAGGCAGACCTTCCTAAGACCCCAAAAGCCTCACTACTCCCATGGTCCAAGGAGACTCTGAAGCCAGCAGAGCCATCGCCTGTAAGCTCTTCTCTCTTCCCCACTAGATGACCTGGAAGGCTCGTTGAGCCACGTCTGACCCTCTGAGACCAGTTCTACAATATGTGGTCCCTCCCTCTAGAGCCTTCAGACTCTAGCCAGTGATTCCCCCTGCCAAGAACCTCTGTATCCTCTCTTCTCTGTATCCTCATTTCTCCCCTCAACCAGGCAGATGGAGTAAGAAACCCCTGTAACTCAGAGTGCTGTCTGAATAAAAAACTCCTCGGATTTTAAATAGTCTTAGACTAGCTAGAACTCCACACCACTCTTTTCTCAAATATTTCAGGCATTGTGGGGCCAGAACCCTAGGGGTGGGTTTTTAAGGCTTCTCCTGGGGAAGGAGAGAGGATGAATGAGCAGGTCTTATGGAGGGATGAAAGAATGGGTGGCTGGCTGAAATAAGGAGGGAAATAGGTGGGAAAGTCAGGGGACATGGGGCTGAGGGGAAGAGGAGTAAGGAATGCTTTACAGAGAGCTGAAATGGGATTTGCAGCCTGAAGGGTGGAAGGAACTATTAATATTACATCAGCATAACTGCCCTTCATAATCACAGTTTGTTTGTGATCCTCCATGTCTGCTTTGAACTACGTAAATAGTCTTTGGTATAGCTCATTTTAAGGCCTGTCCAACCCCAGAGAGGTTAATTATGAAATCCACATCAGCAATACAACTGGGGATTCAAACTTGTAAATTCATTAGCCATAGAAAAATCTATCCTGCTCAAAAACAAAAAGCATTTTCTTTTCTCTGAGCAGTTGACATCACGAAACAACTCTTCCTTTAATGTTCTCCAAAAGAGACCCATTCCCCCACACTACACCTTCTTTATAATTCTGTTATAAAAGAAGTTTCACCCATAGGTCTCTGATTTTAATAAAACTTCAGAGTATTATTTTTGGATGGTAATATTTTGGATAAACTCCTTCATCCTGGAGTCTGGTGAAGCTTTTTTCTTTGAACCTGGAAAAAAAATTTTTTTTTTTCCAGTTTCAAGAGTTTAAGACTTCATAGTTTGGATTTCACTCCAAGTTCAAACTGCCTGGAGGTCCGTTGGGATCACAACTTGGCAAAACATATCTTGGTTCCTAAAATTAAGCAACTGTTACCAACATCTGAGCTTCCACACTGAGCTATTGAAAAGGCATTTTCATATCACAAGTGGAGGCTTCCTGCTGGGCCATGGGTGGAGCAGAGCTGGAATAAGGTGAGGCAGACCCAGTTGAAACCCTTCTCAGCCCCACACGGCCCTCCCCCCACCTCCCAGATTTGCTGGGCCTGTCATTTGAGGCTAAGTCATATAGACAAATTCAAAGTTCACTCTGGGACACAGGCAAGAGAAGACAACAAAACACACATTCTTCTCTCTGAAATCTTTTCCCAGGCTCTGGGATATTGCCTGGCACTCAGTAGGCACCCAATAAAGTTTGTTAAATGCTTGAAAGAAACAAAGGAGTAGTGGGAGATAAAAGAGACAGAAAGGAGGAGGGAAGAAGAAAAAAGAAAAAAAAGGGAGGAAGGATAGATTCTGAAGTTATTTTAAATAAATACTCATTTACACATTTATATATGCTGCCTTACAGCACATTAACAATAGATAAAATTCATTGCTTACAGTGTGACAGGAACTGTGCTAAACTGCATTATACACATTAATTCAAATCTCATGATGACACCATGAAGCAAGAAGCATTATTAACCCCATTTAAAGGTAAGGAAATTGTGGTTAAAGAGATCAAGTCACTTGCCCATAGTGCCAATAGTAAGTGTGGGGCCAGGATCTGAATGCAGGTCTATCTCATGAGAGTCTGATCTCTTTCTTTCCCTTGACAATTTATCCTCAGGGATCCTGCACACTTTATGTCTCTTCATTTTTTTGTAAGGGTGATAACCAATGCAGGTGAGAAATAAAATCCTAAGCCTCCCAACCAACTGAATGGACCCCCCTCTTGGCCAAGGAGACCACAAAGAAACTTACAAACTGAGCTCTTGGCCATGACAGGGTGGGAGAGGAGGTCAGATGGGCCTTGTTGTGCCCCCTCCCTCACTGAACGCCATTAGACTTTCTTTCCTACGAGTTCAGCTGAAACCAGCCCTTTCAAAAGATTTGCTCCACCGCTGATTTCCACCGACCACCTGATGCTGCAGCTGGACTGCCCACCATTTTTGTGATTTTGACACAGCAGCTGACCAGCATTCCTTCCTGATAACAGACCACTGACTACAGACTGATTCTGGCCAGTCCATGGAGGCTGCACACAGGGAAACTTCTGTGTCCTCCATTTCCCCTTTTGACTTATGGAGCCTAAATTCACTGCATTTAAATGTTAAGTCTCCACCCCAAACTGAACATGGGACATATGTAACGTGCACATTTGCTTACTGTGCATGCATGCCCCTTCATGAATATTCATAGCTCTTCCTATAACCTGTTGAATATGTATACTTAGCCAAGCTGTTCAGCATAAATTCCTGTCTCAGACTTCCTCCTTCCAAGTGCCTGCTTTTGGTTTCTGCTGGAGGCTGTGCTTCCCAGCCTGCAGGTGGCCAGCCTGCAGCTGCAACCCTTTATAAAAAATTAAGCTCTCCTTTCCCGATGTATACATCTCTTGACTTTAAGTCAACACAGGTCATGGGCACATAAGTGTAAGCTTTAGCATTAAGCAATCACATGGCTCAGAGTTCAGCCACCAGAACCCAGGGGTTTCCATTCATAGGCTAGGTAGGCTGAGACAGAAGCAGGCTGCTCTTTCATGTCAAAAGTGGGGAAACAGCACCCTAAGTAGAAGAGATAGTATTGCAAGTGTTAAGGCAGGAAAGAACATTACAGAAACTGAAAGCTTACTTATGGCTCCATTGACAGTAGTGAGATCAGAAGGAATCAAGAGCCACCATGATAAAGATTTCATCCTGAATGCATCAGGAGGCCTCTGAGGGGTGTTAACCAGATGAGGGATATGACGCCATTTATGTTTTCAAAAGAACATTCTAGCTACGGTGTGAACATGGACTGGAGCCACTAGGAGGAAACATGTGCAGATGCCCAGGGAAAACTCCTTGACCAATCACTCAACAAGCCTTCTGACTTAGGCTTGATGCCAGGAGACAAAATGATTCCTCTGATCATTTGGGGGAATCAAAATGGTCCCCAAAGGGGATCACCAAGGGACACCAAAATGATTCCAGCTGATCTCTGTCTTCCAAGAATGCTCGGTCTGGAGAGGCAGAAACTAAACAGAGTAGTCATGCTGTAGTAGGGGCAATGGTGGCAGAAGGAACAGGAGGGGATCACAGGATGCTCCCCTGAGGTAGAAAGGTTTCTTTGACCAGGATCTTCAACGATGAATAGGAATTCTACAGGCGAATATGGAGGGAAAGGTACTCCAGCCAGAGAGAGAGCGTGGACAAAAGCACGGAGGCATGAAGCAGTGCGCTACACTTAGAAAACCTGATAAGGTTCTGCATGGTGGGAGCACAGGATCGGGTGGGGAAAGGCAGTGGGGAGAAGGGCAGGGGCTAAGGCCAAATACAGGTCCAGAAAGACCTTGTGCATCACCTTACAGGAACAGTACTTTCCCTCAGTGAATGAGGAGCCTTGGAAAATGAGCAGGAAGATTTTGCTTTTTAAATGATACTCGAGGGGAGCATCTAGAAGGGAGAAGCACTGAGGGTCCAACAGAAGAGAGAAGCATCTGCTGTCAATCTCTAACACAGGTGACCTGGGATCCACCACCAGTACAATCCCATCCTGAGCAGCTGCCCCCAGTCCCTGGCTTCTCGCAAAGGCTCACACACCTGCTGAGCACGCTCAGCTTGTAACAGCCCTCTCAGTCCTAAGAACCAGAAACCAGAGAAACCCTGGAAGAGGGAGGGTCATGGGAAATCAAAAAGAAACTCTGGTACAATCCAACCTCAGAAGAAATCAGAGTCCTGTGTCACTTCCACTCCATAAGCCCTTCTCAGGGGACCTCTACTGTTGGCTGAGTCCCTCCAGGCACCTGCCCCGGGACCCCATCCACATCCCTGGGATTGTCCTGTCTCCTGACCCCTCCTTGCTTCCCCACATCCTCTTTGCCAAGCTCAGTGTGTCAGAGTGGGAAGAACACACTTTTACCCAGAAGACCACTGGCCTAGATTCCCAAGTCCCAGCTCCCACACGTATTAACTACTCTCCATCCCTGGGCCTCAGGTTCCCCATTTAGAGTCCTGTTTCCCTCATAGAGAACAGATGGAAATGGGCTTTATAGAATAAAGAGCACCATCAAAGTGAAAGAAATCCTCTCCCTACCTCAGAAAGTATTTAAGTCAACCTGATTTTAAATCAACTGCCTGATGCAGAGATGACTGTTTCCTTCAGTCCACAGTGTGGGTGCTTTGTAAGAAGTGCTGTTGTAGGGACCATGGAAGTTTCCAGAAGAGCAGTTCTGAAGCTTAGGGCTCACCAGAGTTTCTCTGATGTTTCCCCTTCAGTTCACGGTCAAAACCACTGAGGCCTCCCAAGAGGAAAGGATAGGCCAGGGTCACTTCAACCAGGTCCCCTGGAACATAAGTGGCTATCTCTGTTTCCAATGCCAAGGACCCACCTGTATAGACAGCCCTGCCCTCCTGAGACAGAGATGGGCACAGCGAGGTGGACTGTCCCGCAAAGAAAAGGAAACAGGCAGGCATTGTTTGCCCCTCAGGGTCTGGTAGGGCTGAGCCTGAGTGGGCAGAGGAGTGGGCTGGAGGCTCCGGCAGCCTAGGGGGGCAGTCCCTGTGGTGGGGAGGGGAGCAGGGAGTTGTGTGTGGCAGCTGGGCTTACAATGAAGACATTGTTCCCTCCCTGCAACATCTGTTCCCCTAAGGGTGGAGGGCAGAGAAAGAGAACTGAGTCAGGGAGCACCTGCCAAGGCCAGGGAAAAAGCTAGAGTGCCCATCTAAAGGAAGGGAAGTGTTGAATGCCCCCATGGCAGCCCACCCTCAGCCACCTGACATGGGTTAGTGACACAGAGGAAAATACTGACTCCCTTCCTCCACCACACCCCGTTCTCTCTGATCCTTTCTCTTATTTCAGTCAGTAATGCCATGCTGTGCTTTGCCTGCTTTTGTGATTTTAACCTTTTACTATCTAAGCATTTCTTTTACACACTTCCCTAAGCACCTTTTTGTAACTTACTATGTTGACCTTTCAAATCAGAAAATTCAACGCTGGTGAGTTTGCACTGAGAGCTGAATCTGCTCATTACATCACTGATGATTCTACCTTCTGCAAAGGAATCTGATGACGTGGATCAAGAAGAAAAATGTCTATCCCGGGGCCGGGCGCGGTGGCTCACACCTGTGATCCCAACACTTTGGGAGGCCGAGGTGGGTGGATCACGAGGTCGGGAGATCGAGACCATCCTGGCTAACACGGTGAAACCCATCTCTACTAAAAATACAAAAAAATTAGCCGGGTGTGGTTGCAGGCACCTACTCAGGAATCCCAGCTACTCAGGAGGCTGAGACAGGAGAATGGCATGAACCCGGGAGGCGGAGCTTGCAGTGAGCCAAGATCGTGCCATTGCACTCCAGCCTGAGGGACAGAGAGAGACTCTGTCTTAAAAAAAAAAAAAAAAAAAAAAAAAGTTTATCCCTTTCTACTGAAACCCACTCATTTTAGAATAATTACTATGTGCTAGTACTCACATATCTCATGAAGTATGACATAATACAAATCAAGTTTACAGATGAGAAAACACTAGCTCAATGGCTTTAAGGAAGTTGCCCAAGATCACACAGGTAGTAGATCAGCGATCAATCCCAAGTCTTCCGACTCTGAAGCCAGTGCTCCTTCCACAGTGCCAGCTTTTTCAGGTTACCCCATAATCCCACTCCCGGGAATTCATGCTGAGAAATTTTACTTTCAAATTTTAAAATCAAAAATAAAAAGTGTTCACTGTATTGTTCATTGTGATTCCAACAACTGGAAGCAATCTAAATATTGATTATAAAGGAAAAATGAAGCAAACTGTGACAATATTATTCAACGACAGATATTAAAATGTTATAGATTGCAGCAACATAGGTTTTCATAATAGAAAAATGGGTATGTATATTATGAACGCAACTGTGTTGAAGTATAATTATGTAAATCACAGTAGGCAAGACACCAGGCCAAATGAAAATACTATTTACAGTGAAGTAGAATTCTAGATACATTTTTTACAAGTGTTTTTTTAAATGGCATTTTGATATCTTAACAACGTCAAACAAGTAAGTTTATAATATCCCTGCTGGATGTGTGTGCTTTCAGTGCCAGATGTGTGTGCTTTCCCAAATTATCTATCTGCCAACTCAAGGAAATTTAATTTCACTCTACAGAAATAAACACACAATGTCTTTCTTTAAACTAGGATTTTTAATTCTGTATTTTATATGGGATCGTTTATAATTTTTCACTTTCTCTTTGGGCACCTTAAATTACATAAAAAATCAGGCCAATATCTGTCATTGCTCCTTGACTTTGGCAGCATTACTGCACTGTAACAACAGTGTGTCATTCCTCCACTCTGGGAAGAGAAGAAAAGACAACAGAAGGCAAGAGGCGCACTGAAGGGGAGCTCGCCATGGCTCCGCAGCAGCCAACAGGGCAGGAAAGGTGCCTCCTCTGCACAGGGCTGCCTCTCAGCACCTCCACTGCTGCCAGTGTATGAGGATTTTGAGATTTCCAGTGTTTTCATCAGAGACTGGTCACAAGGAGCTGGAATACCCTTAAATGAGTTTGGGTTATGTGAGACTTGATCGTAAGATTCCTGGAGACATCTGCAGCACCCCAAAAGCACAGGAAGGTCAGGCGGGCTTTGTGAGACTGGGGAAGCCAGTGATCATCTCTTTCTTTCTTTATCCCCGCCTCTCTTTCACAGGGTACACAGCCCCAGCCACTCGCGGAGATCCTGACATTGGCAGTCTCCTGGCTTCCTCAGGCCAGCTTCTTCCCCACCCTTGCCTCACCCCTCAGAAGGCATCAGGTTCTGTCACCATAAATGGGGGTCTGAGTCTGCCGAGAACAGTGATTTAGCACAAAGAGTGCTCAGTGCAAAGTCCAAAGTGGAGGTGGGTGGATCAAGGAGGCTAATCCAAGAACACCCATTCTGTCCAAAGAAGCCAAGATCAGACTGCATAAAAAGTCAGGGCTTGATAAAATACCCCGGGCAACAATCCAGGGGAGAGAGAAAGAGTATTTATCCTCAAAGTAAACAGAAAAAGCAAAACATCAGTAAACTGAATGGGGTCATGGTTTCGCAGGGGGCAAGAGTCCTCAGGGTGAGCCCGTGCTGAGGCTGCGCGTTGTGGGGATCTCGTTGTGGGGATCGCGGGCCAGCTCCTCGCATGTGGTGCCCACTGGCCGCCTCAGGCCGCAAAAGAAATCGAGTCCAAAGAGGTCACAGCAAGAAAAAGGGAACCTCCGGGCACGGTGACTCACGCCTGTAATCCCAGCACTTTGGGAGGCCAAGGCGGGCGGATCACGAGGTCAGGAGATTGAGGCCATCCTGGCTAACACGGTGAAACCCCGTCTCTACTAAGAAATACAAAAAACTAGCCGGGCGAGGTGGCGGGCGCCTGTAGTCCCAGCTACTCGGGAGGCTGAGGCAGGAGAACGGCGTGAACCCGGGAGGCAGAGCTTGCAGTGAGCCAAGATCGCGCCACTGCACTGCACTCCAGCCTGGGCGACAGAGCGAGACTCCGTCTCAAAAAAGAAAAGAGAGAAAGAAAAGAAAAAAGAAAAAAAAAAAGGGAAGCATGGGTGTTTATTGGGCAGCATCAAATAAGCAAAGATAGCAGAACTGCAGGTTAGGAAACCTGACTGCCGCTAATTTGCCAAGTAGCAAATTGAGTAAACCATGCTCTTCTTTGGGCCTCAGTTTCCCCATTTACAATGTGAAAAGACTGGACTAAAGAACCTTCCAGCAATGGCCCTTGAGGCAGTGGTGTGCTAAAGTCACTCTTACTGGCTTGTGATAACCAATTGTTAAATTGGGGGGAATTTTGTGAGTCTGGAGGTAAGCACAGCCATTAGAAAAAATAAATATAAATATGCATTTTAAAATTAAAAACTAGATGTAAATATACACTTACAATTAAATACATTATACCAAAAACCAACAGTAAATGTGCTCAAATTCCTTACTTCCTAATTATTTTACTATGGTTCACTATTATCGATGCCAGGGGTCAGTGAAATTTTCTGTAAAGGGACAGGTAATATTTTAGGCTTTGAGGGACACAGACAATCTCTGTCACACTGTTGTGTGTTTTTTTAACCTTTTTAAAATATAAAAACCCATCTTAGCTCACGGGCTGCACTAAAACAAGCCACAGGTCAGAACTGACCTACAGGCTGTAATTTGCCAACCGCTGATCTCTGCCCTGAAGGTTATTTACATGCATTTCACCTGTACTGCGGAAGCCCTGTATAATGGTGTGCTGCTACAAATCTTTTCCCAACTCCATGTTGAGATATCATGTTAGTAGCTTAAAGTTGGCCGTGGTGGGAGTCTTTACACAATGGAAATGGGCAACCATTGCAAACCAGGTATTTTTTCCTGAAGGGTCAGTTATTACAACATTTACCAGCCCTCCACTGTCCCGAAGTCACAGTAGAGAGTATCTCAGAAACAGAAAGTGTTTCCCAGCTCACCCAGGAAGCCCAGGCAGGGAAGCAGAATGGAAAGAGAAACTCCAGGTCATGGAGTCAGAGGAAGAGCAAGACTGAGGGATACCCCACCCTGCACACTAGACGTGGCCTGATCCACAGGTGATCCTTTGTGACCGCCTTACATTTCAGGTTCACTTTTTGATGGCCAAAGTTTATGCTATTTTTCTCTTCTGTCACTTTGAAAAGGCTGTTTTTATCTTCGCTGCTGCCCTCGGCAGTAACAGAGCAGCTGAGGTCTGCTCAGAAGCCGCCAGGGACAGACACTGTACAAAGGGGTCACGGCTGCAAGGCAGACAAAGGGAAAGGCAGCCTTGTGTGGAGCGCCACATCTGCTATTCTGGGGTGGAGTGAGTTGGGGCTTCTCCTAAAATAGAACACAACGCGCAGGTCTAGACTAAGCAGCAATTTTGGTTTTAGGGAAAGCTGATACCCAGCAGGATGAGAATAACCCTGAGAAAGTTTGTTTTCAGCAATTTGGGCTCAATTAGGCAGGAAAAGTGCCCGGTAAGAAACAAAGATACAACCAAAACCAGGAGGAGGCCTTTGGGGCATTTACAGGGGGACCCTCCCAGGAATTCCCAGACAGCAAACAGCAGCAACGTTGCCTCTGCTGCTGGAGAAACGAGTTGCAGCCTTAACTCCGGTGGAACAAGTGGTCACTGTGTACTATTCCTCTCCAAAACCCAAGGAAAATCCACCCTGGACACAAACACTGCCTCTCACCCACCCACTCTGCTTCTCCCAGCTGACCATCATAAGGAAAACTGACCGAAACCAGGAAGACGTCATACTGTTCCCAATTCCCAGTTGTCTAATCCAAACAACACAAAATACTGGGGAAGGAGGGGACGAGAGAGCAAGGTTTGGTGGGGGAGGCAGATGCACACAGAAGTGGTTAGGGACAGCTGCTTAGAGAAAGGGATCCTTGAACTAATCCTCAAAGGAATGAGCAAAGAATGAAAGGAAAGGGCATTCAAGGAGCACAAAAATGTTAGACGTGGCTGTTACACATCAAGACATTCTAACTCATTAGCCACTGGAGAAATTCAAGTTAAGAACCACAGTGAAAGACAAGAAGCCAGAAGAGAACATTACTCCCCTTCTATCAACAAGAGAAAAGCCAGATGATAGAAATGGTCCTACTTCCTTTAACCCATCAGAGAGCTGAGATTACAAGGCAATCAGGAGAACTGAATTCCAGAGTGACAAGCTCCTCCATAGAGACAGAACATACATACTCTCCCACCTTTGCCAGAGCCTCTTTGGAGTAAGTGGTGGCTGCATATGAAAGAAGAAGAGTTAACACCATAACTAATTATTTTTAAAAATTGATACATAATTATGGTACATATTTCTGGGGTACCTGTGATAGTCTGAATACACATATACAACATGTAACGATCAAATCAGGGTAATCTGAATGTTCATCACCTCAAACAGTTGTCATTTCTTTGTGTTGAGAACATTCAAAATCTACTCTTCCAGCTATTTTGAAATATACAATAAATTATTCACTATAACAGATTCTGAAAAGCCCAGTGTGGGTGGGTATGACAATTGAGAATCTCTGGGAGCCCAGACACAGGAGCTCATACTCCCAGCTCTTTTCCACAACCCCTACCAGGTGCTCAGAAGACAGACTGGGCCAGGCAGGAGAGCCAAGAGAGCCCTCGCTGGCCCACAGGCATGAAATCCCACCCATTTTCCAGAACTTTTCCTTATAAGAACCCAAAGCCTTAAGGGTAAGAGCAGGCTACCCTCCCACTCCCAAGGCCTGGGCAAAAACCCACTGTCGGGAGAAGGGATAGAAACTAGGCCACCTGTCCCTGGATAAGGGATAGAAACCAGGCCACCCGCCCCTGGAGGAGGAGGAGAAAAGCTCTCTGCCCTATTATGAGCCTTACACCAAGTAACAAGCCACAGCCATCTCCTGTAGGGGGAGGAGCAGAAACTCCCCTGCAACTGGTCTTAGAAAATGAGTTATGGCTCCATATTTCACCAGAATGGCTAAAATTAGTAAGACTGATGATGCCAAGGATTGGCAAGGACATAGAGCAACAGGAACTCTCATATGCTTCTGGTAGGAGTTTGAATTGGTGCAACCACTTGGGAAAACTATTTGGCAGTACCTACTAAAGTGAAGCATGTGCAGATCCCAGGATCCAGCAGTTCCACTTCTAGGTATATATCCAAGTGAAAAGAGTACACGTGAGGCCCAAAAGACTTACGAAAGAAGATTTGTGGCAGAACTACTTGAAATAGCTCCTAACTGTAAACAACATAATAATCAACAGGATTATGTATAAATTGTGTAATTATATTCTCTTCACACAATGTAATAACTACTATACAACAATGATAATGGACAAACTACTGCTACCTGCAACATGAGTAAATCCAGCCAACGTGTTGAACAAAAGAATCCAGTTGAAAAAGAATCCATGAATTCACTTATATGAAGTTCAAAAACAGGCAAAAGTAACATATGATGATGAAAATCAGACAGCAATTATCCTTTGGAGGGTAGTTACCAGGAAGGGGGAGGTGGAGAATTCTAGGGTCTTGGCAATGTCCTACTTCTTGATCTGGTTCACATTGTGAAAATTCATCAAGCTGTCCCTTTATTATTTGAGTTTTTTTACTTCAATGTTATACTTCAAATAAAAAATAAAATAAAAAAAAAGGTAACAGAGAAGTGCATAGTGTGATGAGAAACAAACAAGTCAGCCAAGTCAAAGTCGTGAGAGAGAAGACAAAAGGCAGGCAGGGTAGCTAGAATACGGAAGGGCCTCTTGAGTCCCAGACCAAGAGGTTTAGCCTTTATTCTGTTGGCAAAAAAGTGCCACCAAAGGCTTTTAAAAAAATAATTATAGATTCATATACAGTTGTAAGAAATAATACAGAGAAATCCTTCATCCAGTCTCCCACAATGTTGACGTCTTACAGTACAGTATTACAGCCATGAAATTGACATTGATGCAAACCACCCACCTTATGCAAATTCTACCAGTTTTATATGCACTCACGTGTGTGTGCATGTGTTCAGCTGTATGCAATTTTATCACAGGTGTAGATTCCTATTACTGCCACCACAGTCAGGATACAGAATAGTTCCATCACAGGGAATCCTAGTGCTACCACCCTTTTATAGAACCATTAAACAAACAGTGGTACATCTAAACATGGAATACTACTCAGCAATAAAAGGGAATGAACTATTAATATATGCGACAACTTGGATGGATCTCAGGGACATTATGTTGAGTGAAAGCCAATCTCAAAAGATTACGTAATGTATCATTCCATTTATATACCATTCTTGAAATGACAAAATTATAGAGTTACAAAACAGATGAGTAGTTACCAGAGCTTAGGGAAGAGAGGAGGGAGGGAAGTAGCTATGGCAGATGAGGGACATGAATAACACAAACCAGAGAATCCAGCACATTCTAAGTGCAACTCTGCCTTTCCAAGACTTTAATCCTCCTACCCTTCAACCTTACTACTCTACCCCATCCCACTGCCACCCCCAGCAGCTGCCTCTTGCTGCTTTAATATCTAATAAATTAGCAATGGCTTGGGCCTTGATGAAAGGACCCTATTGATAATGGACCCTCCCTACTGGCAGCCCAATGTGGTGTCATCTGTCCAGTGGAAAAGGGAGCTTGCCCCTGCATTCTGTGACTCCTTTTCATTCTCCTGCAGACCTCCTGGAGGAGCTGAGAGCCCTTTGACATACTTAATGCATGAGCTGTCTTGTGAGCTTGGGAGGATTACTTGGCTTTTTTTTTTCTCTTGCTTCTGTTTCTTCCCTAGATGTAATTCTATTAAACGGCTTTAAAAATAAATATGTTGTTGTGGGAGGTTGGGTGAGAGGGTAGTTAGTATGACATTTCTGCTATTTTGAAATTAGACCCATGGGAAGCCTCCAGGCACACAGTAAAGTCTGACATAATCCACTTACAAAGGAGATTGAGGAGGCTGATGAGCTCGCACGAAACAGGCAACTCCCTGATGTACTCATGGATGGTACATTGAGCCCCAGGAGCCAAATAAGAAGAGAAGGTGCATTTCACAAATGCACACCAGAGAGAAAAATCCATGCCCTGTAGAGAGGTGCACCATGCCTCAGGAACAACCAGTCCCTGAATAAAACTTCAACTGGGACTGAGATGCTGTGAGCCAGATCCTGCAGTTCTGGCTGCGCACAGGTCTCTCTAGAATGGAGACTACCTTTGAGATGGGGGGAAGGGCTTCT
The DNA here is from genome assembly GCF_000951045.1 of Mandrillus leucophaeus. Taxonomy (NCBI): domain Eukaryota; kingdom Metazoa; phylum Chordata; class Mammalia; order Primates; family Cercopithecidae; genus Mandrillus; species Mandrillus leucophaeus. The sequence goes on from NW_012108252.1 coordinate 4,291,283, forward strand.
CAGATGAGGGACATTTGAGCTGAACCTAAAGAAAGAGTCGCTTGCCAGGCAGCAGTGCGGAGTGGGGAGTGGTATTCCACACAAGGGGAACAGCATGAGAAAAGAGGCTGGCTGGCATGGGGCAGGGAGACTTGGAGCAGTCTGGTATGACTGGGAAGTATGACATGCTGGGGGAAATAGGGGAAATTGAAATCAGTGGAGGGCTTGCCTGTTATGAAGAATCTGGCCTTTAAACAACAAGCATTAGCAGTTTTGAAAGCACAGGTGTGACTTGGGATTTTACAAAGATGACTTAAGTGGCCCTGTGCAAGCAGATACATTGCAGAGGCGAGCCTCTGGTCTGAGAGATCTGTGAGGAGCCCCCGCCTTCTCTCATCCTCCTCACTAACGAGAATAAGACAAAGCTCCAGCTTCCTGGGAGATTTACACGTTAAGGTGGTTTGGTGGCAAGTGCTGCCGTCTCGTGTTGAGACGGGACTTGTCAGAACAAGGATCTGGCTCTGGTTGATGGAAAAATAAACAAGCACGGTTTTAATTGCACATAGTTTTAAGAGGAGTGGGGGCTCCCAGCTTGAGGCTGCAAGATGCAGGCCTTCCTGAATCTATACAATGAACCATCATTGGGCCATGGAGCTGCCTTGAGAAAGAGCCAGTGCTGAGCCCAGGCTAGGGAGTCAGGAAGTCTGGCTTATCCAACAGAGGGGAAGCAGCCTGATGGTGTCTGTATGGAGAACTGTCTAAGGAGCCTCCTGGGAAGGGATATATCCTAAGGGAAGGAAGAGTCCATTAGGCTCTAAGGATGGGATACAATCTCTTAATACTGAGTTCAGGGAGGTATCTGCCTATCCAATTTGTCTCCTGACCCAGCCGCCATTGGGTTCATGTCAGAGTCCCCAGTGGAACAAGAGGCTGTAAGTTAAAACAGAAATACCTTGGGATTGGGGCAGCCCTCCTTTGGGGCCCCTCTAACAGAATGTGGCAAAGATGAAGGAAACAGTCTTCCTCCACACACCTCAGACATCTGAGGGCGTGGGATGGCAGCGGTAAGGAACTACAGGAGAATTACAGCCATTTACAGACCAGCACAGAGCAGAACAGCATTCCAGCCATACCCACTGTCTTAGTCTGTTCAGGCTGCTATAATAAAAATACCATAAGCCAGGTGGCTTATAAATAATTATTATTTCTCACAGCTCTGGAGGTTGGGAAGTCCAAGATCAAGGTGCCTGCAGAGTCAATGTCTGGTGAGGGCCTGTTTGCTTCCTCATAGACGGCGCCTTCTGTGTTCTTACATGGTAGAAGGGGTGAGGGTCTCTCTAGAGCCTCTTTTATAAGGTCACTAATCCCATTCATGAGGACTCCCTTCTCATGACTAATCACCTCCCAAAGGCCCCACCCCCTAATACTTTCACCTTGGGAGTTAGGATTTCAACCTATGAATTTAAGAGTGGGGCACAAATATTCAGACCACAGCACCTGCCCTACAGCAGCAATGCCCACCAGAGAGATAGCCACACTCTGCAGTCATCTATGGTGGCCTGGCATGGACATGAGAACAGCAGACACACCCTGAGCTCATGGGAAACATGCCTTAAAGAGTTGCTGGGGGCCCAGCTAAAGCCTCTGCATGGGTGGTCAGGGCCAAGCATTTGTGTCACGTGCTCAGTGCAAAGGCAGCACTGTCTCCTGAGTTCTCATTTGTCAGGTTCTGAATGAGTGTTGTCAATAGAATGAAATATCAATAATCTTGAGACAGTCAAATGTTAAAGCCAAATTAGAATTTCAGCAGAGCAGGCAAAATACTTTCGAGACTGCACCCTCTACCACAATTTGACATTATCTCCTTTGAGCATAATAAGCTGGAGTAGCAGACATTTGTGTGATGATTCTCCCAGTGTTCCTATTGTTCCCTGTTATGTAAATGCTTCCTAATGCCTCTCTTATTTCCCTAGATTCCTTCTTAGGAACCAATCTGGCCTATATGCAAACATTTAGATAATTTGGGATTTTCAAGCACATGGTCATGATTAATCTTAGAATAACAAGTGTCAAGACCAAGGCCTTGGACATGATAGCAGGAGAGATTTTGTTTAATGGGTTGCCATGGTGGGGGAAGATCAATAGACTGAAAGGCATCTAGAAGTGATTGTCATTTGAGCTATTATAAAGTCTGCGAATATATCCAATATCCCAATCCATCCTCAACTAAGATATAGGCCCTTAAATTGTGAAAGTCCCTATATCTTAGTTGAGAATGGATTGGGATATTGCCTACCTTAGATGTGGTGGAGACCATATGATCAATAAAATATCCTAAGACTTTCTGCTAAGACTCTCTGCTCCATGTTACTTTGATTAGAACTGCAATTCCAGGACCATCCATCAATAAGCTGGGCCTTTGGAATCCCAAAGTGATGCTTCCCTTCCAGTCCCACAATGAAAACTATGCCACAAACACAAAACCCAAATACTGCTGGGCTAAATCAATAGACTGGTACAAATTGGCCTTCTTTCTTTTCCTCAAACATGCTAAGTTCTTCCCCTTGCCTTCTCATATTGTCCTCTTTTACTGGAACACTCTGAACCCAGATCTTTGCACAGCCACCAATTGAGCATTAAGGATCACTTCAAAAGTCACCTCCTCAAAGCACAGAGCTGCCTCTAGGGGATTGACAATGTCCCACTTCTTGATATGGGGGGTGGTTATGGGTGTGTTCACTTGGCAAAAATTCATCAAGCTGTACATTTGACTTGTGCACTTTTTTGTATATGTGTTATACTTCAATGAAAAGTTTCTTTTACAAAATTAGTCACCTCATCAGAGAAGCCTTCCCTGACCACCGCATGCTCCCCACCCTCTTGTCAGATGCATTCTAACCAGAGCAACTCCATCTTGAATAGGGAATGGGTAAAATGAGGCTGAGAACTACTGGGCTACATTCCCAGGAGGTTAGGCATTCTTAGTCACAGAATGGAATAGCAAGTTGGCAGGAATGGTATCACAAGATTGAGGTCACAAAGACCCTGCGGATAAAACAGGATACAGTTTAAATATTAAAAAATAAAAAATAAATTAAAAAAAAAAAAAACGCCAGCCCAAACCCACAAAAATCAATATGGCAATGAAAGTGAGCTCTGGTCATCCTCACTTCTCATATATGCTAATTATAATGGATTAGCATCCTAAAAGACACTTCCACCGGTGCCATGACCATTTACAAACGCTGTGGCAACATTAAGAAGTTACTCCATATAGTCTAAGAAAGGGAAGACCCTCAGTTCCAGAAAATCTCTGTCCCTTTCCCAGAAAACTCATGAATAATCTACCCCTTGTTTAGCATATAAGAAATATCTATAAGTGTATTCAGTCAAGCAGCCCACGCCACTGCTATGCCTATGGAGTAGCCAGTCTTTTTGTTTCTTCATTTTCTAATAAACTTGCTTTCGCTTTACTTTTTGCGCTTTACTCTATGGGCTTGCCCCAAATTCTTTCTTTCAAGAGGTCCGAGAATGTTCTCTTGGGGTCTGGATCAGGACTCCTTTCCGGTAACACTCTCAATCTCATGTTGGTCTTATGTATTTTCTTCATGGTGTTATAACTATATGATCTTGTCTATGTCTCTGTTTATTTTCTGTCTCCTCTAGAATTTAAGCACCAAGAGAGAACAAGGGCAGTACCCATCATGTTGCATGCTGTATCCCTAGTGTCTATAACAGTGCCTGGCAAAGAAGAGTTAACCAGGAAAGAGTGAACAAATGAATGGTAACTTTTACCCCAGTCCTGTCCTGAATTTTCTGCATAGTTGGAATGTCTCTGAATGAAGGATGAAGATGTCTCCTTTTGGAGGTCACTTAAGCCAGGGATTCTCAAGGTCTTTGAGGCCACAACACTTTCTGGTCACTGAAAGATCATACATCTCTTCTGTTCCTGGTACAGCAACACACACTCTGCCCTGGAGTCCCTCGGTCCTGCATGTGTGACCAGCTGGGTGGGTGTGCTGACTGTGTGACCTCCCTGAGCCTTTATTCTTTATGTATGAAGTGGTGAAAACCATCCCTTATCTCAGGGGTGCTTTTAAAAATTAAATGAGAAAACAAATATAAAACTACTTCCAAAATAATTTAAGTAGAATATAAGACTGCTGTTAAACAGACTTATTATCTTAAGAATAATTCAAGGAATAGCTTTGCATTTAGTAGAACTCATTTACTTTTGGATAGTATTAAGAGTGTGATGTTGTTTGGCTGTGTCCCCACCCAAATCTCAACTTGAATTCCCACGTGTTGTGGGAGGGAGCTGGTGGGAGGTAACTGAATCACAGGGGAAGGTCTTTCCCATGCTGTTCTCATGATAGTGAATAAGTCTCACGAGATCTGATGGTTATGATAAGGGGGAGTTTTCCTGCACAAGCTCTTTTTGCCTGCTGCCATCCATGTAAAATGTGACTTGTTTCTCCTTGCCTTCCACCATGATTGTGAGGCTTCCCCAGCCACATGGAACTGTAAGTTCATTATAAACTTCTTTTGTAAATTGCCCAGTCTCAAGTATGTCTTTATCAGCAGGGTGAAAATGACCTAATAGAGAATGAATGGAAACAAAAAGATTTCCTTCCTTCTGTGCCTAAGAAAAAAGACGCACTTGTGTGTTTGTCAAAAAACAAACAGCAGGAGACTGCGAGGGGACCCAGAAGAACCTTCTAGGTACTAGTAATGTTCTGTTTCTTAATCTGAGTGCTAATTACATAGGTGGGTTCCATTTGTGAAAATTCAAGCTATATACTTGCAGTCTTTTTGTTTTTCTGTATGTATATTTTACTTTAAGACTTTTCAAATATATGGCAAGTCCAGCTGATACAATAGTAGAAGCAAGAAGCAGAAAAATTCTAGGCAGACCAGGGTCAGGTCCGAACCCCATCTTTGAGCTGAAAAGCCTGAAACCCACAGCCCAAAATGAGAACTTCCATCCCTGTGTGCCCACTCTCTCCTGATTTGTTCTTTCTGAATAATGTCTTTTTATCAATCAAATGTTGCCTTTTCCAAAACTACCTATGGCCTGCTCCACGCCCATCCTGTGCCCATAAAGACCCCATACTCAGCTGGCAGAGAGAAGCATCTGGCCGAGGCAACTTTGAGACAGTGGCTGGGTGAGACAACCTGACTTCAGAAGAGTGAGAGGCAGAGAGATGGCTTGACTTCAGGGGAAAGAGACCTTCCCTTCCCATCCCCTTTCCAGATCCCCTCTCTACTGAGAGCCACTTTCATCACTCAGTAAAATTCTCCATATTCAACATCCTTCAATTCATCCTCATTCCTCCTGGGCACCAGACAAGAATTCAGGATGCACCAGGTGTGAGCACCCAAAAATGCTGTAATATTGGCCCTTTGCCCTCACTGGCAGAAGGCAGTCACCCCATGTGACGAGGCAAAGGGTCCACTGAACTGGTAACACACTGCTGTCTGTGGACAGCAGAGCTGAGAGAGCATTGGAACACACCCACTGCAGCCTTGGGCTCGCAGGCACCCCACCTGGATGCTGCTGTGGGGCCCATACAGATTTGCTCCTGTCAACACTGAAGCAGCCAGTTCCCACACTTGCTCACTCTGGTTCCTACACTCACTTGCCTGCTTACTCCCTCTCCCAAGGAGCAGAGCCCAGTGGACCCCAGTGAACCAGGTTCATTCCTACTACAGCCAAAGTGGCCAGTTCCTGCACTTGTTGGGTCACATGCTCCCTCCTGCAAGAAGTTGAACAGGGCAGGGTGAGTAAATGAGGCACTCCTGTCACAAGTCCCACAAAGGGGTCAAGAAAATATCCTGCATCATCTGGGGGCTCATCTGGGATATGTCAGAAGGATGAGTAAAGGTGGATCTGTCAGATCTGTCTCTTCTTGCCCTCAAACTTTCCTCTGAAGGCAAATGACCCACCAAACCACTGAGTGGCCAGTTAAGGGCAAACAGCACAGCTGCAGAGGACAGGATGTGACCCTATCACCTCTCTTTCTTTTGTGTGAAAGGAATGTTGGCTGTTTCTCTTCACAGAGGTCTAGCCGTCGCGTGAGACCCGGAGAAGGTCCTGGGGCAACCAAAAGCATCTGGCCAAGGCCCTGCCCCATTGTTGCCAGAAGACCCCTAGACTTGACCCTGTCCCCAACCGCCCGTAAGTGTGTCAGCCATGACCCCCAAACTTTTCTGTGCTATTTTTACTTCCTTCTTTCATGGCTTCTATCTCTTCTTTTATAATGTTAAGGGTATTGCTGCAAACTGCAGAAACGTTTACATAGCATGAGCATTTGGCCCAACCATCAGATATGCAATTCAGAACAATGTGATTTCCATCTGTTCTTAGAGGTTCCATCCCCACTCCCACCACAACAGCTTCAGGTACACAGTGGCTCCACTCCCCTGTCCCGGCTGGGGTGCTTGGACGTGTCTGCAGCATGCATGTGCCATACCTAGTGGCCACACAGGGTGGGAGAGAACCATGGCTGTCGCCCAGGTCCCAGGGCAGTCTCGGGGGTCAAGCTGGCCAGCATTTCCCACTCACCGTCCCCTTCCACCTTGCACCTACACAGTCTTTCCTCCCCTGGCCGAGGGGTCCAGCTTGGTCCAAACCAGAGGAAGGATACAGTCATTAAAGGAACCTATCTGCATAGGGCAAGAGGTTTTCTCCCACTTAAGCTGTTTTTTTTTTTTTTCCTCTTTCCTTTTCTACACAAGAGGGTTCTCTTCCTACCTCAGCACTCTGCTTATGATAGGGAAGCAGAGGAGGAGTGACCCCACTGGCTGGGACTTAATCTAAATGAACCCATGCATCTCCCTGATACACCCTTTTGTTGCAAACTCTATTCCAAGCCTTGGGTTGAATCTCTAGAAAGGAAAGCCAGATCTAAGGGATCTAAAGCCAGGTAACAGGCACAGTATTAATGGGCAAGACTAATTCCTGCTGATTAAGCCCCCGCTTCATGGAAGGAGGCCATGCTCCATGGCATAGATGAGGCCCAGGGAACCCAAATGCTGCCAACAGTAGGGGGGATGGAGGTGTAGGTGAGTGCGGATAAATCCTATTCTCTAGGCCCTCCCTGCTTCACAGGTGCAGGCCACGCTGGCACCCATGGGCGGTGTCCGTCTAAGGTTACTGGGACTCAGGGATAAAAAGACAGAAGACAAAAGAGGAACACTCTTTTTTTCTTTCACGCCCTGGGTTTTCACTGAAAGAGGGAAGAGAAATGAGGGGCGCCTACTTCCCTGTCTTTAAGAATGGGCAACCAACCATCTTCACCATCCTCAGTCTATACATCTCTGGAGTGCAGCCGGAATCACTGGGACCGCCTTGACCCTCAGACTCTGGAGGAAAAACACTTCATAGCCCTTTGCACAAAGGTTTGGCCAAATTATGATCTGCAGGAAGGATTGGCTTGGCCTCAGGAAGGAACCATTCATTTTGATACCATCTTGCAGTTGGATTTTTTTCTGTAAACGTGAGGGCAAATTTCTGAGGCCCCAAATGTGCAGGCTTTCTTTACCTTGCAGGGTAATTCAGAAGCCAGTAGGATTGATCCTGCCCTCATGTTTTCCTATCTCAGGAGAGCCTGCAAGAGGTAATCCCAGGGAACTAAGGAAATAAACCCCAGAGGCACCTCGGACAAGAGAGCCAGCTCCCTCTGGCCCTGCTTCTCCAGGTCCACCCTCTTCCCCCTATCCAGTTTCTATCCAGTTTCTCTCTCTCACTTGCCCCCTCCTAGAAATCCTTACCCTAGACAATTCCCAGTCTCACTCTTGCCCTTCCAACAGATGCCTGGTGAATTTGGCCCCAGTAAGGTCCAGGTCTCCTCTCTACAGGACTTAAAGTAAATTAAGAGGAATCTTGGCAAGTTTTCAGATGACCCTGATGGATATATCGAAGCTTTCCAGAATTTAACCCATGTATTTGAATTTTCCTGGCCTGGAAAGACATTATGTTACTTTTGTATCAAACCCTGACTAACACAGAGAAGCAGGTTGCTCTGCAGGTGGCAGAGAGATTTGGGGATGAGTTTTGTACTCACATAGTATCAGGGAAGGGGACACATTTTACCCGACTGACAGAGAAGCAGTACCATTGGATGACCCTAAATGGGATCCCAATGATGAGATGAGAGAATGGAAGAGGAAACACTTTCAGATGTACATAACAGAGGGCCTATATAAGACTAGAACTAAGATTCTCAATTATACCAACCTATCCATGACACACCAGGGATTGTATGAGAATCCCACTGCCTTCCTGGAAAGGCTAAGAGAGGCCTTGGTAAAGTACACCTATGTCCCAATTCAGTTGAGGGACAACTAATCCTAAAGGATGAAGTATTACTCAGGCAACCCCTGATATCAAGAGGAAGCTACAGAAAAGGCCCTGGAAATAGTACTTTAGAGAACCTCCTAAAAATGGTCACTCTGGTCTTTTACAATAGGAATAGGGAGGCCCGAGAGAGAGAGAGGAGACATGGGAAAGAGGCACAGTCTTTAATGGCCACCGTGGAAGCCCACAAACTCCAGAATCCCCAAGTTGCACTTATTAACTGCTACAAATGTGGCAAGCCAGAGCATTTTAGGAAAAATTGCCCAGGCAGCATGAGGGAGCCACCTCGACCCTGTTCAATCTGCAGTGGGGACCACCAGAAGGCAGACTGTCCCCAGGGATGCAGTCACTGGGTCTAGAGCCAATCTCCCAAATGGTCTAGCAGGATTGATGGGTCCTGGGGCTCCTCTCTCCAGCTCCAGTGGTCCAGACCACCAGTACCATCCAGGAGTCCCAGGGAATTCTGGAAATCGAAGGGGGGAAAGTGGAACTCCTTCTGGACACTGGGGTGGGTCTCTTGGTTCTCCTCTCCAATCTGGGCCCCCTCTCCTCTCTTAACATGACCATGAGGGGTGTCTCAGGAAGGTCTTTAACCTGATACTTTTCCCAGCCCCTTAGTTGTAGTTGGAGAGACCTCTTGTTCACCCATGCCTTTCTAATAATGCCTGAAAGCCCAATTCCTCTGTTGGGCAGGGATATTCTGTCCCATATTAGGACCACCATTCTCATGGCTCCAGGACAAACTCTTTATCTCCCCCTGGTGGAGACAGATATCACCCAGAAGTTTGGGCTATTTAAGGGAAAATTGGCCGAGTCACAACCACCCTACTAGTCTTGATCCACCTTAAGAATCTCACCTCCTTTCCTAACCAGAGACAATATCCCCTGAAACCAGAAGTCAGAAAAGGACTAGAAGCCATCATTGATAACTTAAGGTTTCAGGACCTCCTCAAACTCTGCAACAGCCCTTGTAATACCCCGATATTGGGGATACAAGAACCTAACAAGGAATGGAGACTAGTTCAGGACCTCTGCCTCGTTAATGATACTGTGGTTCCAATTCACCCATTGGTTCCCAATCCATATACCCTGCTAGCTCAAATACCTTAGGGAACTAAATGGTGCTCAGTCCTGGACCTAAAGGATGCCTTCTTCTGCATACTGTTATACCCTGACTTCTAGTATTTATATGCAATTGAAGATCCCTCTAACCAAACCACCCAGCTAACCTGGACAGTGTTACCTCAGGGATTCTGAGACAGCCCCCACTTGTTTGGGCAAGCATTGCCAAAAGACCTGAGTTCCTTTAACCTCAGCTTAAAGTTTTACAATACATAGATGACATTCTCCTCTGCACTCCAACTGAGAAAAGTCTCTCAGTATGGCTCTTCTTCATTTTCTGGCTAACAGAAGGATATAAGGTTTCAAAATCTAAAGCTCAGTTCTGCAGACTTCAGGAAAGTACCTAAGTCTAGTCTTGTCAGAGGGGACCAGGGTGTTGGGTAAAGAAAGGATTAAGCCCATCTCCTCCTTTCCCCTCCCCAGAACCCTCAAGCAACTGAGGGGATTCTTGGGCATTACAGGATTCTACAGAGTATGGATAGCTGGGTACATGAAATAGCTCTTCCCTTATATCACTTAATAAAGGAGACTCAGGGAGCTAAAACTCACTCCCTAGTTTAGGAACCAGAGGCTACAAAGGCCTTGACCAATTAAAACAAGCCTTGCTTCAGGCACCAGCCCTTAGTCTTCCCATAGGGAAGACAATTAATCTTTACGTGTCAGAAAGGAAGGGAATGACTCACAGCTACTCACACCCCAGGAGTTCTAACACAGGCCCAAGATCCAGCCCAGTGGCCTGTAGGCTACCTAAGTAGGGAGCTTGATTTGGTAGCCAAAGGATGGCCGGCCTGCCTCTGGCAATTGCAGCAGTAGCTTTTCTGCTTGTACCTTTCGGGTACCAGAGGCTACTAAGTTAATGATGGGGAATAACTTAACCATGTACACTCCACATAATGTGGCAGGACTGTCTTTTAAGGGGAGTCTCTGGCTAATGGACAACCACCTCCTCAGATATCAAGCTCTGTTATTACAGGGATCTGCAGTTCAATTCAAAAACTGCCCCTCCCTAAATCCAGCCACCTTCCTCCAAGAGGAAGCTGGGGAGCTGGGACATGACTGTGAACAGATAGTAGTACAAACCTAATGCAGCCAGAGAAACCCCCTGTAAGTAGTACAAACCTATGCAGCCAGAAAGGACCTCAAGGAAACCCCATTAAAGAACCCATACTGGATTCTCTTTATGGACATAAGTTCTTCTGCAGAACAAAGGATCCATAAAGCAGGGTATGCAATAGTTACCCTGAATGATATTATTGAGAGTGCATGTCTCCTTGGGCACAAGTCCTCAACTAACTGAGCTAATTGCCCTCATGAGAGTGCTTGAATTAAGCAAAGGGAAAGCAGTTAAGATTTATACTGATTCTAAGTATGCTTTCCTAGTCCTCTATGCCCATGCTACTATCTGGAAAGAGAGGAACTTCCTCACAGCTAACATGTCTCCCATTAAACACTATCAGAAAATTAATAAACTATCATCCTCAGTTTCCCTCCCACAGGAAGTGGCAGCAATACATTGTAAAGGCCAACAAAAAGGGATGGATAAAAGAGCAGAGGGAAATAGGTTGGCAGACCAAGCATCTAAATCAGCAGCGAGAGGGCCCCAGATTTCTGATTCATTTGAAGCCCCTCTGATCTGAGAGGGCTCCATGAGAGAAATAAAAATTCAATATTCTCCTTCGGAAATAGAATGGGCCACCTCTTGTGGATACATCTTTCAGTCCTCAGGATGGCTAAAATTGGAGGATGGCAAGCTTCATCTACCAGCTGCCAACCAATGGAAAGTTCCTTAAGGCCTTCAGCAGGCCTTCCACCTACGTAAAGATAAAACCTATCAACTGGCCCAGAGGTTGTTCTCAGGTTTAAAAAAAAAAACTGATATAAATGGTTAAACAGGTTGCTAATGCTTGTAAGCCTTGCCTTAAAAATCAATCCCTCAGTCAATGGTTATTTCCCCCTGGAACCCAAAGAACAAGAGGCTACCCAAGTGAAGACTGGCAAATGGATTTCACCTCTATGCCAAAGGCAAGGGGCACCCAGTATCTCCTAGTATGGAAAGATACATACCTTCACTAACTGGGTAGAAGCATTTCCATGTCAAACAGAGAAAGCCTCTGAGGTGATAAAAGTAGCAATTAATGAGATAAATTCTTGCTTTGGACTCCCTAAGTACCTCCAGAGTGATAATGGCCCCTTGTTCAAGGCAGCTGTTATCCAGGGGTCTCAAAGGTAGTAGGCATACAGTACCATCTTCATTGTGCTTGATGACCACAATCCTCAGGAAAAGTAGAAAAGACAAATGATATTATCAAAAGGAACCTCAGGAAACTGTGTGAGGACACTCACCTCCCCTGAACTACCCTTGTTCCCATAGCCCTACTATGTGTTAGAAACACCCCTTCAAAGCTGGGTCTGAGTTCCTTTGAAATTATGTATGGACAACCTTCTCTCAACAATGATTTCTTGCTAGACCAAGAAACCTCTGATTTGATTAAACATGTAACTTCTTTGGCACATTTCCAACAGGAACTGAACTAGGGCAATGTCTATTCAACCCAGGGGAGCTGGTACTGGTAAGTATAGTCCCTTCCCTTTCTCCCTCTACAAGCCCAGACTGGGAGGAACCTTACACTGTACTTCTTTCTACTCCTATGGCAGTGAATGTCACTGGAACAGATTTTTTGATTCATTATACTCAAAGTAAAGGCCTGGGAAGCTGATGGAGTTACCTCTGTTGACGCAGAAGAGCACCCAAAGTACAAATGTGAAGAAATTGGGGAACTCAAGCTAAAAATCACAAAAGATAAGTGTTAATAATTAACTTTCCATGAATATCCTCCTTATAGTCTTGCCTATCCTTAATGTTCTTACCTTCTGTTCTATTCTGTTCTATAACATGGGACGCCTTTACCAAAGACCCCTTAATCCTGAACGCCTATGGGAATATCCATTTCCCTAAACAGTTATCTCTCCCCTAAAGTGTAACTGGTTTTATATAAGGTTTAATTTCTTTCACCAGGGTGAAACAGCTCAGGGCGCAATATTGTTTTCAGAAGGATGAGTATATTTCACTTATTTCTGTAATCTTTGGCACTAGATTCTTTCCTTTTAACTCCTTTTTGTATAATATATTCAATCCATGTATACTTAACCTCGTAAAACTTGTTCCTTCTCACCTAGAGGCCATCAAGCTCCAAATGGTCATACAACTTAGGAGAACGGCTCCCTTTTGCCAGGGACCCTTAGGTAGACCTCTGAGGGAAATCTGACTGCCATTTTCCCCAAAACAACACACACCCCCCACCGCCCCAGTTAGCAGGAAGTAGCTAAGATCAGTCATCATCCATATGCTAACGGCAGTTAGATGTGCCTCTTCAGAGGGAGAAATGATACAATGATAGAGGCAGGAGGCAGATAAATTCTAGGTAGACAAGGGTGGGTCCCTGGCAAAACCCCACCTTTAAGCCAAAACGCCTGAAACTCGCAGCCCAAAGTGAGAACTTCCATTCTTGTGTGTCTACTCTCTCCCGATTGGTTCTTTCTGAATACTGTTTTAAACCAGTCAAATTTCTCCTTTTCCAAAACTACCTAGGGCCTGCCCTGCCCGTATTCTGTGCCTATAAAGACCCCATACTTGGCTGGCAGAAAAAAGCAGCAGCTGGACGTCAGGAAGAAGCGACTGGACATCAGGGATAGGTGACTTTGAGACGGCAACTGGATAAGGCAATTTGACTTCAGGAGAGAGAGGCAGAAAAGCAGTTTGATTTCAGGGCTCTCCCCTGAAGGGCAGGTCTGGGAGACCTGCCCTTCCTGTCCCCTTTCCAGTTCCCCTGTTTGCTGAGAGCCGCTTTCATCACTCAATAAAATTCTTCACATTCACCATCCTTCAATTTGTCTACATGACCTCATTCCTCTTGGGCACTGGACAAGAATTTGGAACACATCAGGTGCAAGTATCCAAACAGGCTGTCACACTGGCCCTTTGCCCTCACTGGCAGAAGGCAGCTGCCCCATGCAGTGAGGCAGAGGGCCCACTGAGCTGCTGTCTGTGGATGGCAGAGCTAAGACAGCATTGTAACACACCCTCTGGGGCCTTGGGATCACAGGCACCCCACCTAGATGCTGCCGCAGGGCCCACCCAGAGTTTGCTCCTGCCAGTGCAGAAGTGGCCTGTTCCTGTACTTGCTCACACACGTGTTCCTGCCTGCCTCCCATGAGGGGTTGAACAGGGTGGCCTGAGTAAACGAGGTACCCTGTTGTGAGTCCCGTGAAAGTGTTAAGAAAATATCCTGAATCACAGCTATATCTCCATAAGCCACTTACATAAAATACATGAGAAGGGTTTCCATAAGGTGTCCTTAATTGTTGTTTTTTAATTGCATAAGCAAAAGATTGACCTGATGAAAATGACCCATTTTATCTATTAACAAATTCAAACTGGGCACAGTGGCTTATGCCTATAATTCCAGCACTTCGAGAGGCCAAGATGGAAGGATCACTTGAGCCCAGGAGTTCGAGATCAGCCTGGGCAACATAGTGAGACCCTGTCTCTACAAAAAATAAAAAATTAGCCAGTGTGGTGGCACACACCTGTAGTCCCAGCTACTCAGGAGACTGAGGTGAAAGGATAACTTGAGCCCAGGAGGTCAAGGCTGCAGAGAGCTGTAACTGTGCCACTGCACTCCAACCTGGGTGACAGAGTGAGAGGCAAGACCCTCTCTCCAAAAACAAAAAAAAAAAAAGAGAGAGAAAGAGAATTCTATGTATACTGCCACTGTGGAGAACCACTGAAACACTTAACTAAAAAGTTCCTGATTACATTTCTCTGTGTCAAAATAATTTATTAATTTTGGATCTTGCTATAACATACATGATAGAGACACAAACAGAGTGCAGAAAAATCAAACATTTTTATTTATAGATATTGATTCTCATATAAAGCAATGCCATCTGTTTAAAGCTCACAAGCAGGTAGAATTGAAAGCATCCTATGAAAAAGCAAACTGATATTTAAAAAAAGAATTGAACACAATAATATATGTGAGACTAATTAACTTACAAACTGATCTCCCTCACAGAATGGCCAGCAGTCTGTGATTGAAACTGCCTTTGCAAAAGTTGTATCAGTGAAAAAATTGTAACAGTAAGCTAAGCTAACCCAACTCCCATCTTGCCTTTCCCCTAATTATTCCTGAGTTATTGGGCCAACAATGAAAGACATTTAGGCTACAGTTTAAATGATTATAGGCCTTGCCCAAAACTCAACCACGGTTGTAAAGCTACTGGCAGGCCATCAGGCTGCCGGGACAAGAGGAGCCTGAATCCTGGTGCATCCCATGAAAAAGCAAAGGAGGTTATAAGACATGAAACTTCCCCAATTACTCCTGCAAATAACACCACTATTGTAGATTGGCCTTTTGGGATATCTTTCCAGTTTGGGGGTTGTTTTTTTTTCCCATATCTGACACCCATATAACTCTACCTGGACCCAATGACTCCACTTTTGTGGCCCCATCCAGAAGCAATTCAGACCCCAAGAGGACAGCTTCGACCCTCTATGATTTCCTTTCCACCCCAATCAATCAGCAAGTACCTGTTACTTGGTCACCCTCACCCCTTCCCCCAAACTGCCTTTGAAAAAGCCCTAACCTACTAATGAGATGATTTGAGTGTGAACTCCATCTCCCATGTTGCATGGCCAGTCTCGTGTTTATTAAACTCTTTCTCTACTACAATACCATGATCTATCTTTATGCAGTGGGCTGGAAGAACCCCTTGGGCGGTTACATGATGCTCTCCTCACAGTTTTAAGATATGAATCAGTTAGGTTCATTACTGAAACTCTTTCTAATGTTAGTATACATCTGACTCAACACAGATGTGCTGAGCCCTAATTGTGTTTATCGCTGTGCTGATCAGAAAAAGGACTAACCCCTGTCCTACAGAGGCAGCCTGAGAAGCAACTTCGCCTCCAAAAGACAGCTGAACTTCAAATAATGGGAGGCATGATTAGTGTTCACTGGGTTGCAATAAAATCACATGCAATCACTCATTTCCTGATTTTTTTTAAAAAGTGGGTTTTTACCTATTAATAATATCTTTCCCCATTTTCACATAGATCTGTTTTCCTGAAAGACATTCAAATGAACTAAAATTAAATGTGTGCTTTCACATTTCCTGTGGAAAACGACTAGAGAAGTCTTTGGAAATTGCATGAATTTCACCAGTTCCCTAAAAGGCTTCCCTACAATCAAACTGCTGATTAAAAATAATAAATGCTTTTAAAAATTGTTTGGGAAATAGTTTTATTCTAACCATTCTCTCAGATTCCGTGGATCTCTTCTCCAAATGGGCTAATTATATCACACGTATCCACAATTACAACACCTAAAGCAAAGACCCAAGTCAGTCCATTGGGAAGGAAATAGAGACAGCAGCACATCCCCATTGAAACTGCCTTTGCAAAAAATATATCAGAAAAAAAATTATGGCATTGGGAGAGATCTGATCTAGCCAACCCTCACTGTGCCTTTAGCCTTCAAGCTGTCAAGCTTAACTTTGGGAGACATTTAGCTTATAGTTGAAATGATGATAGGCCTTCCCCAAAGCTCAAAGTGATTAGTGATGATGAGCATTTTTGCATGTTTGTTGGCTACCTGTATGTCTTCTTTTGAGAAGTGTCCACTCATGTCCTTTGCCTTTTTTTTTTTTTTTTTTTTTGAGACAGTCTCGCTCTGTCACCCAGGTTGGAAAGTAATGGTGCTATCTTGGCTCACTGTAACCTCCACCTCCCAGGTTCAAGCAGTTCTCCTGCCTCAGACTCCCAAGTAGCTGGGATTACAGGCGCCTGCCACCACACCCGGCTAATTTTTGTGTTTTTAGTAAAGGTGGGGTTTCACCATGTTGTCCAGGGTAGTCTTGAACTCCTGACCTCAGATGATCCACCTGCCTCAGCCTCCCAAAGTGCTGGGATTATACGTGTGAGCCACCACGCCCGGCCTCCTTTGCCCATTTAATGGGGTTGTTTTTTGCTTGTTAAGTTTCTTATAGTTTCTGAATATTAGAATTGTGCGTAGTTTGTGAATATTTTCTCTCACTTTGTAGGTTGTCTGTTTACTGATAGTTTCTTTTGCTTTGCAAAAGCTCTTTCACTTAATTAGGTCCCACTTGTCAAATTTTGTTTTGTTGCAATTGCTTTTGGGGACTTAGCCAAAAATGCTTTGCCAAGGCCAATGTTGAGAAGGGTATTTCCTAGGTTTTCTTCTAGGATTTTTATAGTTTGAGGTCTTTACATTTAAATCATTAATCCATCTTGAGTTAATTTTTGTACATGATAAAAGGTAAGGGGCCAGTTTCATTCTTCGGCATATGGCTCACCAGTTATCCCAGCACCACTTGAATAGGGTGTACTTTCCCCATTGCTTGTTTTTGTCAGATTTGTCAAAGATCAGATGGTTGTAACTGTGCAAGTTTATTTCTGAGTTTTCTATTCTGTTTCATTGAGACCAGTGGTACCTGTTTTTGTACCAGTATCATGCTGTTCGGTTAGTATAGCCTTGTATAGTATAAGGCTAGTATAGTTTGAAGTCAGGTAATATGATGCCTCCAGCTTTGTTCTTTTTGCTTAAGATTGCTTTGGCTATCGAGGCTCTTTTTTGTCCATGTTAATTTTAGAACTGTTTTTTCTAATTCTGTGAAGAATAGCCTTGGTGGTTTTATAGGAATAGTGTTGAATCTGTAAAGTGCTTTGGGTGATATGGCCATCTTAATGATATCAGTTCTTCCACTCTGTGAGCATGGGATGTTTTTCTATTTATTTGTGTCATCTCTGATAGTTTTCAGCAGTGTTTAGTAGTTTCCATCTAGAGATCTTTCACCTCCTTGATTAGTTATATTCCTAGGTTTTTTATTTTCTTTGTGACTATTGTAAATGCAATTGTATTCTTGATTTAACTTTCAGCCTGGACATTATTGGTGTATAGAAATGCTACTGATTTTTATATACTGATATAATATCCTGTAACCTTACTCATATGGTTTGGCCCTGTGTCCCCACCCAAATCTCATCTTGAATTGTACTCCCATAATTCTCACATGTTGTGGGAAGGACCCAGTGGGAGATAATTGAATCATGGGGGCAGTTTCCCCCTTACTGTTCTCGTGCTAGTGAATAAGTCTCACGAGATTTGATGGTTTTATCAGGGATTTCCACTTGTGCGTCTTCGTCATTCTCTTTTTGCCTGCTGCCATCCACATAAGATGTGCCATGCTCCTCCCTGCCTTCCACCATGATTGTGAGCCCCTCCCCAGCCATGTGGAACTATAAGTTCATTGAACCTCTTTCTTTCGTAAATTGCCCAGTCTCAGATACGTCTTTATCAGCAATGTGAAAATGGACTAATACACTTACTAACATTATCAGTGCTAAATTTTTGGTAGAATCTTTCAGGTTTCCTAGGTATAGAATATCGTCAATGAAGAGACAGTTTAGCTTCTTTTCCTATTTGGATTCCTTTATTTCTTTGATTGCCCTGACCAGGGCTGCCAGTACTAGGTTGAATAGGAGAGGTGAAAGTAGGCCTCCTTGTCTTATTCCATTTCTCAAGGGGAATGATTCCAGCTTTTGTCCATTTAGTATTATGTTGGCTATGGGTTTGTCATAGATGGCTCTTATTATTTTGAGATATGTTCCTTCAATGCCTAGTTTATTGAGGGTTTTTTATCATAAAGGGATGTTGGATTTTATTGAAAGCTTTTTCTGCATCTGAGATGATCATATGGTTTTTGTTTTTAATTCTCTTTATATGGTAAATCATTTTTATTGATTTACATATGTTGAACCACCTTTACATGCCAGAAATAAAGCCTACATGATTGTGGTATATTAGCTTTTTGATGTGTTGCTGGATTGTTTTGCTAATATTTTGTTGAGGAATTTTGCATCTATGTTCATCAGCAATATTGGCTTGAAGTTCTCTTTTTTCCTTCTCTTCTAGATTTTGGTATTAGGCTGATGCTGGCTTCACAGAATGAGTTAGGGAATAATTTCAGCAGTTCTTTGTACATCTGGTAGAATTCAACTGTGAATTGTTCTGGTCCAGGAATTTTTTTGGTTGGTAGGTTTTTTGTCACTGATTAAATTTCAGAGTATGAGGTTAATTAGCTTAAATATCTAGCAGGAGTCAATCGTATGGTAAATAACACTTAGCATCCCCTTGTCATCTTTTTCTTACATCCTTCAAGAACTACAGGCCATTGTGCAGGGACCAACAAATTGAATGTTGAGAAGGATGGTGTCTGATAAACTGTTTACTTCCTTTCATTCACAGAACGATTTAATAAACCATTCACCTACATAGGAATCATAGTCTCCGCCCTCCCTGAAACCAGATCTTGTTTGGAAAAGTGGGGATTTCCTTACTGTTAACAGAACATTCATGTATTAACATGGTGTCAATCATGTCTATCTGAGATGCTGAAACTCTTCCCTTCCCACCACCACACCAAAACACACCAGGTAGGGACCAGGGAGTGGGAAGTGGAAAAGGAGGGCCTTCAGGAACTTTCTAGTCTGTTTTAATGTGTTTAGCAAGTGCCTCATACACTTCACTGTCTTGATTTATAAGCCATATTTAGCCAGGAAAATCACCCACGCTCCTTGGGGAATTGAATGAAGAGGAAATAAAACCACATGGTAGAACATGGAGCAAAGTGTCTTTATCTGTAGTTCTCCCCTCCGCTCGCAAATTACAGGCATGGTCTCATAGGAAAAAACACACAGGGCCTCCCTCCAGAATTGCTCAGTATGGGATTCAAGAATCTGGCAGGGGAACAATAAAACCTCAAGTGAACAAGCCCCACTTCTGTACATGACACAGTGACATCCCTAAGCCATCTTTCAATTGCTAACTTTAGGGTCTTGTATAACAGCCCAAAACCATTACGGTGGTACCACCTGACAGCCAAGAACAGTTTCAGCAGCATAACCTTCTGTGCCCCAAAGAGGGGTTTGTGCCTTGTATAGACAGTTAATTTCAGTGATTTGGTGATGTTTTTTTCTTTTTTGAGATCAGGTTTCACTCTTATTGCTCAGGCTGGAACTCAATGGTACGATCTCGGCTCGCTGCAACCTCCGCCTTCTGGGTTCAAGCAATTCTCCTGCCTCAGCCTCACAAGTAGCTGGGATTACAGGCATGTGCCACCAAGTTCAGCTAATTTTTTGTATCTTCAGTAGAGACGGGATTTCATATGTTGCTCAGGCTGGTCACGAATTACTGACCTCAGGTGATCCGCCCGCCTCAGCCTCCTAAAGTGCTGGGATTACAGGCGTGAGTCACTGCACCCAGCCCACTGGTTTTTTGTTTTTGTTTTTTTTTTTTTTCTATACAGTGAGTTATCAGCACTCTCTCTGCTTCCCTTGGAGCCCCTGCACCCTTTCCCCATCACTGCCACCCCTTCTCTGCTCCTATGCACGCACACACACACACACACACACACACACCCTGCTCCTACCATAGCATTCTGTAGTCATCTGTTTTACTTATTTGGCTTGCACATAAGGTTTCATTTGAAAAAAATGGCTAAAAATCCAAAGCTAAAAATTTTTGAAAAGCATTGTTTTCTTTACCCTTAACATTTTTTCAAAAAAAAGACAACGGGCAGGTGAAAATATGAATACTACTAATAAGAAGTATGGGATTACAAACTTAATATATTTAAGAAAAATAATGGTACTTGTTAGGGATGTTGAAAGTGGAAAATCTTTAGCCTTATTGGTTTATTGAGCTAGTTAATGGTGTTTTCAATTGTGACTATGATAACAAAATTAAAGAACTTATATGAAATGTTGGAAAGATAGCATCAAAGAATGTGACTAAAAGACAAGGTATTATTTGAGACTATATTCACCTATTAGGTTTACAATCTTCACCTTATACCTGGTCTATCTATTACTGGATGTGTTCAACTTTTGCATAAGCATTCAGGAAGGTGTATATATATAAAAGTAAGGAATTGCCTGCAATCTGGCTTTTTCCATAGCTGTGTCTGATAGTATCTTACACAGTGGAACACACCAAGGAAATAGGCAAGCCAGTGCAGACCCAGGTGCAGGCTCATCAGGCAGCACCTAAACCACGCAGGTGTAGAATCAGATAGAATCATCCCCAGACACCAAGTCAAGGTGAGCCCCAAGTCAACAAACTCAAGAGCCCTTGAGAGTGGAAAGGAGAATTAGGAAGCTACTCCTAGCAGGCTGGGACTAAGGACATAAAATCACCATTGCAAAATTAGAATTGAGACAGTGACACAGATCTGACCTGCCCAGCTCCATCTTGCTTCTAACCTCCAAGCTGTCCTTGTTCATTCCTGGGTGTGGGCTGAGCTAACTTTGGGAGGAACTTAGTTTATAGCTTATAGTCTGAAACAAAGATGATAACAGCCTTTTCCCAAAACAACACTGCCTTTGTGGGACTAACAAATTAGTCAAAAGATGAGAAATTACAGTTTAGGAGTCATGCAGCTGGAAGCTACAAGATTCTGACCCTCTCCAAATTGCTCCTGGGGATAACATCACTAACACACTATTGTAAAATCTAAGATCAGTGTTTGAGATACTTTGCAGACCCTGCAAATATACCCTGGCACCCCCATATATTGATAAACTTGCTCATGTGACTTTGTGGCCCCCACCCAGGAACTGACTCAGCACAAGAAGACAGTTTTGACTCCCTGTGATTTCATCTCTGACTAAACCAATCAGCACTCCAGACTCACTGCCAACACCCTAAATTATCCTTAAAAACTCTAATCCCCGAATGCTCAAGAAGACTGATTTGAGTAATAGTAAAACTCGAGTCTCCCACACAGTTGGCTCTGTGTAAGTTACTCTTCGACTGCAATTCCCCTGTCTCGATAAATCAGTTCTGTCTAGGCAGTGGGCAAGGTCAACCCATTGGGTAGTTACAGACAGAAGGAGAACTAAGAAGCCTCCACACAGGTATCATCACACCTCAATGAGCAGCCACAAAAGTCTCCACGAGTTCAGAAGGAGCAATAATTAGCACCTAATATAGAGAATAGGTTGTCCTGAAAATTCCTCATGTGAAACAAAATGTGGAATTTGACATATGGTCTGTACTGTTCTGGTCTGGAAATCCCTAGTTAACACAAATATTCTTTCACAGCTAATTCTAGAGCAGTGCTATCCAAGAGAAATAATACAAGATACAAATGTAAAGTTTTCCAGTAGCCATATTAAAAAATGAAAAAGAAACAGATGACATTAATTTTAATAATCTACTTCATTTAAAACAATATATCCAAAGTATTATTTCAAAATGTATCATTATAAAAAGACAATTAGAGATATTTTACATCTATCATATAAAAATCTAGTATATTTTCCACATAGCAGCATTCAACAGAATACTAAATTTTCATGGGAAATTTTTGATCTGTGTGTACAACATAAAATTTATAGCTGAAAAAATGGATACACAAATCCCTATTGTTTCAAACTTACTTAAAAGTTTTCCAAGAGATAAATTGAATATCTACTTCTAAATTTAAATTTATTAAAGTTCAATAAAATTTTAAAAATCCACTTCCCCAGTACTATCAACCCCACTTCAATAACTCAGTAGACACATGGGATTAGCGCCCCCCATAATGACCAGCACAGTTCTAGATAAGCGGACTTCAGGTCTGGCTATCTTCAGAACAGAACTCTTACTGTACAGATGTCCACTCAGAAACAGTAACATTACAGAAATAAGAATTCTTCATTTACCAACCCAAATGCCCATCAATGATAGACTGGATAAAGAAAATGTGGCACATATACACCACAGAATACTATGCAGCCATAAAAAAGAATGAAATCATGTCCTTTGCAAGGACATGGATGAAGCTGGAAGCCATCATTCTAGTTTGTTAGCAAACTAATGCACGAACAAGAAACCAACCACCACATGTTCTCACTCATCAGTGGGAGTTGAACAATAAGAACACATGGACACAGAGAGGGGAATATCACACCAGGGCCTGTCGGGAGTGGGGGGAAAGGGGAGGGAGAGCATTAGGACAAATACCTAATGCATGTGGGGCTTAAAACCTAGACAACTGGTTGATAGGTGTAGCAAACCATCATGGCACATGTATACCTACGTAACAAACCTGCACATTCTGCACGTGTATCCTGGAACTTAAAATTTTTTTAAAAAAATGAAAAAGAATTCTTTACTTTTGCAGAAAGCTTTGAGATCCTTAAAATGCTATATAAGCCCAATGAAATATGGTGGGTGGAATTTCCTATAGGCTTTCCTAGGAAAAATATTTGCACTCAAATTTCAGCTCAAACACTTCCTATTTGGATCTTTTACATTAGGCTTGCCCAGCTGCAGTTTCCATGTATAAAGAAAGGGTTGATGATTATCCCCCACCAAGCTCAAGGAGTTGAAGATTAAATAGGATGATATGCAAAAAAAAAAAAAAAAACCATGCAGTTATAGAGATGTTAGCTGTCATTATTACTGTAACTATAAGAGGTGGGTATCACCCTTGTTTTACAATAAGGAAACAGTCTGGAGAATGTAACTGAATAACCCAAAGTCAGGACATGGTAGGGGAGGAACTCAAAATTGTATCTTCTAGCTCCAAATCAAATACTTTTTCCACTATTGGTATCACAAATGCCTTACATAAAATCTAAACAACTCCAATCTGAGGATACTTAGAAGTTAGTAAATAAATTTAAATCAAGAAATTAGAATTCAATATATCAAAAGATGATGGGGGGAAAAATGAAAAACCCCCAACATGTTCTAAAAGGAAATACTGATCATGAGAAGAATGACTGATTTTATCACGCAAAATTTTAAAGGCTGATTTAGCAAACTCTTTCTCAGAATGATCAAAAAGATAGCACAGACCTTTCAAGTTTTTAAATACAGGTGGTCATTTGTCTTACAGAAACATTCATTATCAGCCTCCTGAGGAGATGCAGGCATGTCTTGGAAAGGCACAGACCTTTGGGGATAGGTCAGAATCAGAAAATATCTTTAAACCCAGCAGCACTTTTCAAGACAACTATTATTTGAAACCCAAGGTTTAAATATAACAAGTGAGACAATGTGAGAATCTCCTTGCTTTAGTTTGCTGCACTGATTCATCATGAAGTCAAAGGTGATGCTTTATGGATAACTCTGTAAAAGTAGAGAATTGTTCAGTTAACAACAAGCTAGCTATCCTCTAGGGGTCTGAAACTAGGATGTTGGGTAGGATCAGTGCTCTCGCTAGGCCTCTAGAGAAGGATCCTTCCTTGCCTCTCCCAGCTTCTGGTGGTTCCCAATAATTCTTGGCATTCCTTGGGTTGGATGCATTGATCCAGTCTCTGTCCCCATCATCACAGGCATTCTCCTCCTATATCTGTCTCTGTGTCTCTTACTCTTCTCACAAGGCTGCCATTCATATTGGATTAGGGCCTACCCTAATGATGTCATCTCAGGATATTGCTAGGATATCAACTTGATAACATCTGCAAAAAAAATCTAATTCCAAATAAGGTCATATTTACAGCTGCCAGGGGTTGGAACTTCAACATATCTTTTGGGGAGATACAGTTCAACCCGTAACAAGGAGAATAACCTGTGAATTTGTTTTCTGAGTCTCTTTCCTCTCAGATAAACAAGGACTTTTCAATCATCCCTTCCTGCACCATCATTTTTCTTTCCTTTTCACTAAATCATTCCCATCAGCATGCAAAATACCTAATATATGCAAAACAAAAAAAAAGCCCTCCCTTGACGCCATCTCTGTCTCCAACTATGGCTCCAGTTCTCTCTCCTGTTAAAGCAAAACTCCTCAAGAAAGAGTCCCCTTCCTTCACTTCCTCATAATCCAATTCTCTCTAACCCAGGTCCACTCAGGTTTCTCCACCACACTTTTTGTCAGCATCACGTATGACCTCCACATTGCCAGATTCCAGTGGTAAATTCTCCACCCTTAGCTCCTTGTTTCATGAGCTCTGGTCACACTGATTGCTTCATCCTCCTCAGAAGGCTTTTCTCCTTGCTTCTAACACCTCACACTCTCCAGCTTTTTCTCGTATCTAATCACCACTCCTCCCCTTCCTTTGTTAGATTAGTGTCTTCTCAAATTCTAAGGTGGAGTGCTCCTGGGCTCAGTTCTCTCTAGATGAACTTATACAATCTTATAGCCATAAATATAGTATGTACACTAACGGCCTGCCCTCACCCATCTCCATATATCCAACTGCCTACTTAACATCTCACTTGGATTTCTAATAGACATTCAGAGAAGCACTATGAAATGTCCACCTCCAACCCCACCAAAATGTTGACTCTCCCTGTCTAGTGAATGACACCATTATTCACCCAGTTGCTCAAGCCCCCCAGATTCTGGAGAAACAGCAAAGGCATGATCTCTACCCCAACTTTGCCTTCCAAATCTCACATGAGTGCATCTGATAGGTGGAACCTGAATCACATCCAGAATGCTACCTACAAGGGAGTGCAGGGATCATTTTTCTCATACCCCATATACAGTCCAGCAGTAAATTCTCATAATTCCATCTTCAAAATATATTCTGAATCCAACTACTTCTCACCCTATCTACCAATACAAACCACCATCATCTCCATCCGGGTGGCAAGAGCCTCCAACTGGCTCCCTATTCCAATTATGCCCCCTTACAGTCTATTTTCCACATAGTAGTAGCCTGCATGATCTTTAAAATTACATCAGATGTGCCCTGCCTCTGCCCTCAGCCCTCCAATGGCTTTCCATAGCCTGTCCCAACAAGGCAGGTAAAAAATCAACGGCCAAACTCCTAAGAGAAATGCAGGAACAGCACAAGCATGACCTCTGCCTCACTTTCGCCTTCCCCATCTTAGGTAAGTGCAAGTGCTTTGGTGGAACCTAAATTACATGGTGGCTCACGCCTGTAATCCCAACACTTTGGGAGGCTGAGGCGAGTGGATCACCTGAGGTCAGGAGTTTGAGACCAGCCTGGCCAACCTGGTGAAATCCCGTCTCTGCTAAAAAATACAAAAACTAGCTGGGCATGGTGGTAGGTACCTGGAATACCAGCTAGTCAGGAAGCTGAGGCAGGAGAATCACTTGAACCCAGTAGGCAGAGGTTGCCGTGAGCCGAGATCGAGCCATTGCACTCCAGCCTGGGCAACAGAGCAATACTCCATCTCAAAAAGAAAAGGCCAGGCACGGTGGCTCACATCTGTAATCCCAGCACTTTGGGAGACTGAGGCAGGCAGATCACAAGGTCAGGAGATCGAGACCATTCTGGCTAATGCGGTGAAACCCCGTCTCTACTAAAAATACGAAAATTAGTCAGGCATGGTGGGGGGCACCTGTAGTCCCAGCTACTCAGGAGGCTGAGACAGGAGAATGGCATGAACCCAGAAGGCGGAGCTTGCAGTGAGCCAAGATCACGCCATGCATTCCAGCCTGGGCAACAGAGCGAGACTCTGTCTGAAAAAAAAAAAAGAAAAAAAGAACTCCAGCTGCAAGCCAGGCTGGAAAAAAATACAGCCTTTCAGTATAGAACGGCCCTTGGAAAAAGGCTGGAATGTATATAAGGCCACTCCACCATGCCAGCATGTCCCCATGCTCACTACAGCAGCATTTGCATGAGCAATCAATAAAGAGGAAATAGGCTAAATGTTCAAAAGTAAAGGGCTGGTCAAATAAAGTGTACTATATCCCAGTTTAAAAAAAAGAGTATGTTCATTTCTGAAGGATACTTTATCAATGAAATTAAAAAATTACAATTTATCATTTACCAAAATAAAGTCTGGTTGAAAAGTAGCACATTTAGGTTGGGCACAGTGGCTCATGCCTGTAATCCCAGAACTTTGGGAGGCCAAGGCACGTGGATCACTTGAGGTCGGGAGTTTGAGACCAGCCTGGCCAACATGGTGAAACCCCATCTCTACTGAAAATACAAAAATTAGCCAGGTGTGGTGGGGGGCACTTGTAGTCCCAGCTACTTGGGAGGCAGAGGCAGGAGAATCACTTGAACCTGGGAGGCAGAAGTTGCAGTGAGCTGAGATCGCACCACTGTACTTCAGCCTGGGCGACAAGAGTGAAACTCCGTCTCAAAAAAAAAAAAAAAAAAAAAAAGAAAAGTAGTACATTTAGTCTCATCCCACTTTTATGGATAACTGGGGAAATTTGAATATGGCCTATAAATTCCTGATATTGTTGAATCAACATTAATTTTGCAGGTATGATTATGTATATTACATGATTATGTAGAAGGTCCTTGTTCTTAAGGAATGAATGCTGAAGTGTGTCGAATTTTTACTTTCAAATTATTCCAAATTAAAGCAGAGACAGAGAAATGTTAATTGGCGAAACCAGGAAAATGATATATGGGCATTCATGGTACTATTCTTTTAACTTTTCTTTTGGATCAAAATTTGTCAAAATAAAAATTTAGAGGCCAGGCACGGTGGTTTAATGCCTATAATCCCAGCACTTTGGGAGGCCAAGGCGGGTGGATCACCTAAGGTCAGGAGTTCAAGACCAGCCTGACCAATATGGTGAAACTCCGTCTCTACTAAAATTACAAAAATTAGCCAGGCGTGGTGGCATGCGCCTTTAGTCCCAGCTACTCAGGAGGTTGAGGCAGGGGGATCACTTGAACCCAGGAGGCAGAGATTGCAGTAAACCAAGATTGCACCACTGAACTCCAGCCTGGGCAACACAGCAAGACTCCATCTAAAAAAAAAAATTAGACAGAAAACCGTTAGGGAACAGTGACCAGTTTTATTTGCAAGGCTGCTGTGAGTTCAGGGCTGTTTCCTTTGCTCGTGTCACATCTTAAGTATATGCTCTCAGAATGCATGTATACAGAATACATGTAACCCAGTGTGGATTTAGACTGTACTTTATTCCTTTTCCCATTCTTAGAATACGTGCTGAGAAAATACAACCGTTCCAGGAAATGATACACTCACACACTCACACTCACACTCTCTCTCTCTCGCCCACTCCCTCCCTCTCAGGAAATAATTAAATGAAGGATAGCAAATGCACGGTGTATCAGCCACCAGAACCCCTCCTACACCAATGTCAGTTGAACTAATTGATCAAGTACTCTTTCCTGCCAAACCTCATTACGCCTCAGGATCCTTCAACACAGCTCTCTAGATAGCCTTGATTAACGAACAGGAGCTGGTATGAGATTAAACGTTTACCATTCATTTATTAAATGTCTACTTTAGCAAAACCTAAAAAAAAAAATAAAAATAAAAATAAACTCTGCGATTGTCATGAGTATCTTTGAGGCAGTTATGAAAAAAAGAGCTGAATTTGGAACCAAAAGACCTGATTCAAGCCCACCCTGTGTCTCTTACTTCTAGAACTTGGGAAAGCCTCTTAAAGTTATTTGCCCTCAGTTTCCACATCTGTAATAGACCTTTCTCACAGGGGTATCAGGTGGTTAAAAAGAGACAATGAACACTTTGTAAATGCCAAGGACAGTTACATACGAGGAGTGAGATCATACGAAGAATGGCCTCATGAAAAACGTAAAAACTTGCTCTAGTATTAGTATAAATCTGGATAGAAAATGAGTTCTAAGAGCCTAAAGTGTTTTGTTTTTGCTTGTTCATTTTTTAAGCCAATCCAAAAGAAGGGCAGACTGTGAATGCATTTTCTCAACATCTATTCTTGGTTCTTCATTTCTCCAACTTCTAAAAGCCTAAGGGTTCAATCCTCGGACCTTTCTGCTGTTCATTCCACAGGTTGTTTTCTCTAATCTCATGGCTTTAAGTATGATTCTTCATATGCTCTTGACTCCCAAATTTTGAAAATGTAACAAGACGTTAAAGTTTGGGTAAGGCTCCAACACAACAGATATCAAATATTAAGGTCAGAAGCTAATGCAAATGAATTTTTTCAAGGTAGATAACCGAGAAGAGTTTGACTTGGGCCCCTCACTGTAATCAAGGGCATAAAATGGTCTTGTTATTAGAGATTAAGGGGGGTAGGAAGGATTTGTGAAAGGTTTTCTTTGAAGAAAGCTGTGCTGTGAATAAGTTCTCTTCATGGAAAATACAGATCTATTGACAGAGGATGACTTGGACAGCTGACAGGTGTTCCCTGCAGTTTGGAGAAGGGGAAGAAGCCACTTAATTGGAGTGTGACTCCTACCTGGGTAATGTAAAGGTAGGAGGCTGCTAAAGCAGTGGATGGTAGCAGAAAAGATGACCCCTCAGGCAACAGCCAAGGCATAGGGTGTGTGTGTCCTGTGGACAAGATGTGGGCCGTGCAGGAGAAAGAGTGGGCCAGGACCCTTATCATTCTTTCTCAAGTGTTCTGCTTGGCAGAATAACAGGACTATACTTGAGAAAGTCTGTGTGTAGTGAGCTGCAGAAAAACCAGCAGCAGCTGGAGGAACAGGATGCATTACCCACACCAGCGGTCTTGCAAAGAGGAGCCACCAGAGAATTCACAAAAGAACCAAGGAAGATTCAGCGTTGAATATTAGCCAGCCCCAGGGAAAGTGTAACCATGTTAGGACAGAACCACTCAAGTAAGAACTTTCTGATCTCTTTTTGCTCTATCCTCCAAGGTCTCCAACTCTGGAGTGGTTGAAACCATAAGTAATGAGAAGATAAGCAAGAAAGAGAAAAAAGCTGACCATAACTTCTTCCCCAGTGTGGCAGCCTATGTGCTATAGGCACAAGCTTGAGAGGTTTAAGACAGGGGAGTTGGAAGCAGAAGAACCATGACCTCTTCGTATTAAAAAACGTGTATTTTTTTTAATCAGCCTCTACATTGAGTATACACCATGTGATGAGTATACACCATATGATGACATAAGTATTGATTAACAGAGTGAACTGGACATTTTTTTCTGGATCAACATTGCATTTTCCTAAAGTGAACCATGGAACGTTCTGATACACAAGAACGACAAGAAAAATCATGGTGCCTCCCAGAGTTTTTACCCGACGGCACAGAAGACCACTACTCTACCAAATGTTAAAGGGACATTCAGAGACAAAAATAAAGTTGGACTCAGGTTGCATCCCTGGAGCTGTGCTTCTTCACAATACCTGTCATGGTCATAGAAGAGGCCTTTCAGAATCATCATAGCCAGAGATAAATTTTTGATGTCCATCCCCCAGACCTGTTCTTCCCCATCTCATTAAACAGGAACTCCATCATTTCACTTGCTCAGGCCAAAATCCTTAAAGTCATCCTTGAATCCTTTCCTCCTTTTACATCCAAGAGCCAAACTATCAGCAAATCCTATAAGGTCTACTTTCAAAATTCTGAATCTAACCACTTTTGACCACCATCTGATCTAAGCCACAATCACATCTCCTTTGGATTCTTGCTGCATCTTCATAAGAGGTATCCCTTCTTCTACCCTTGCCTTTCTACTACCTTTGCCTTACGATCTGCTCTCAACACACAGCCCAAGTGACCCTGTACAGCAGGTCGGAGCTGCCCAAAATCCTTCAATGCCTTCGCTTTTAATTTAGACTAAAAGCCAGCATCCTCAGGATGCCTACATGATCTAGCCCCTAATCCTTTTCCAGCCTCATCTCCTACCACTCCCTCCATGCTGGTCCTGATCTGGCTGCTCTGGGATCCTGCTTTCCCTCTAACATGCTCAGCACTCTTCCATCTCAAGCCCTTTGCACATGCTGTTCCTTTTGCCTGGAATTCTCTTCTACTTTTAGGTTTCTGCTGAATGATCACCTTATTAGAGTAGCCTCCCTGCCTAATATAAATAGCAACTCCAGCCTACCTCTCCCCCAACTCCCTCCTGAACTCTCTCTTCCTCCTCTATGGTTACACCCATGTCACTTAAAGCCACCTGAAATACTAAATATTTACTTGCTTTTTTATTGTCTGCCTCTTCCTACCAGCATGTCAGCTCTCCAAATCTAGGATTTTGCTTTGTCCACTGTTGTAAGCACTCAAAATTGTTTGAGTGAACAGATAATTTATATTAAAATACTTATAAGGGCTCCTAAGTGCCAATCATGATACGAAAAAAAAATAATCTTCCACGGCCTCTTGCAATATTTGGAAACAGATTCTGAAATGGAGAGGAGCGAGGCAGCACTCTCAGCCTCTTCCTGACTCCTTTCAGGCCTACCCTCCCCCGTTCGTATCTTTCAACAGGAACATCCCCCCTCCCACCCTGGGAGCCTTTCCACGATAGATGGGGGTGGAGGGAGCCCAGGGGGTCTCTCCTTGGCAATTGCGGCCGCACATCAGAACTTGACTCTGACACACGCAGGCACCACAGCCAGATCCTGGGCTCCCCAGGCCTCTGTTCTGACCGCCAGACAAGAATGTCTGTCTCTGTTAATTTGACTTAAGCTCTGTTTAATTACTAACTTGGTCGTTTCTGTACTCTGCTTAGCTGCTTGTAAAGTATGTGGCACTTTTGATAATTTAAGGGTTGGAATTTAGTCTATTTTTGCAATTGAAAATCAGCCTGGAGCCAGAGTTTCCCTTTTATTCAGAAAGACGAAACAGATGGGACATCAAAAGGCGGTCATCCTGTAATTTTGTCTTTTCCGATACATTAAAAGCAGGCCTTGCACACTGGCTGCTTGGTGTCATTGAAAACTTCTATTGGGCCTGTAAATATAAAATCTAGTGCTTTCATTTCATTAGTTTTTATCTTTCTGTGTCCAGCTTAAGAAAAATTACTCAACAATGTCAGATGGCCACACCCAGAGGCAGCATAGAGGATGCTCAGGAAGCATGGGGACTGGGAGCAGGAGCTTGGGTTCCAGGACTGACTCACAAGCTCTGGGTTCCATGACCCCAGTGCTCACCTAAGATCATTTTAACTGCATTTATACATTCTACAGCATTTGTTCATTCAAACCAACACTTATTTGGTATCCCATAGATATTGGGGCAGATTCCAAAAGCAAGGAGATCTGGTTCCTATTCTCATAAAGCACTCAGTCTAATATGACAGCAGATGGGAAAAGAGACCAGCTCAGTCTACATAGTTGTTGTAACCAAAGTGTGCAGAAAGCAAACCAGGAGCATGGGAATAAGTCAGTCTACTTGAAGGATGGGTGGGTATTCACCAGGAAGCGTGGCATATTCAGGACAGAGGACAGCCTGCACCCAACAGGAAAATTTAGTGTAGGCTGTGATGGGGAAGAGAGGCGGGG
>NW_012108252.1:4322991-4328199 GCF_000951045.1 Mandrillus leucophaeus
AGGCAGAGAAGGGGTAGAGGCAGAGGAGGGGTGGAGGCAGAGGAGGGGTGGAGGCAGAGGAGGGGTGGAGGCAGAGGAGGGGTGGAGGCAGGGGACTGTGAGGAAAGGATGAAGGTGTAAAAGTGAATAAAGTGAAGTTTGACCTGTTAGGTTAAGGTCAGATGTTCTGGAAAAACGAAGTCACTTGGTTAAATGGGCATGATAGAAATAATAGCTAACAATTATTAAGCTCTTATTGCTACTATTTTAGTACTTTCCACTTAAATCTATGAGGTTCAGAGATG
The DNA here is from genome assembly GCF_000951045.1 of Mandrillus leucophaeus. Lineage (NCBI taxonomy): Eukaryota > Metazoa > Chordata > Mammalia > Primates > Cercopithecidae > Mandrillus > Mandrillus leucophaeus. Next base: position 4,323,276 of record NW_012108252.1, read on the forward strand.
GCAAATTATACTTGCCCAAGATGATTCAGCTGGGAAGAGGTGAAGATGGGAATTTGAAGGCAATCTGCAGACCTCAGAGCCCAGCCTTTAGCCATCACACTGTCTTGCCAGGGCTTTGCAAAATATTCAGTGAACTGACGAATCCGAAAGTACTCTGCCAACTGTGAAGTGCTGCCCAAAAGTAGCCACTGGTGTTTATTAGTTTTGTTATGAAGATCTCCAAAATAGGAGATCTTTCTTCTTCATTGATACTTGACAGTGCAAACCCCGAGCATTTTTTCCCAGGTTCAGAATAGCAAGAAAGGCTATGAGATTGTTAGATGGACATATTATGTAAACAAACAAACAAAAGGCTATGAGACAGAAATCACTCTGGATGAAAGGAAAGGAAGTCTGGGCTTTCATGAGTCACACTGAAAGACAGAAGAAATGATAAAGTCAGGCCAGGCAACCCTTCTGAAAGCTTAGCCTGTACTGGCACCTGCTGGCGCCCACAGTAGCTGTGCCAGCTTTACTTTCAACCAGGGATTATCCCTTGGAGGGTAAATGCCCCAGGGCAGTTATATGTGTGAAGGGATTAGGGGCAGAGAAGGGTTGCAGCTTTTCTTCTTTTCTTACTCAAGAGGCTGCTGTGCATCTTTGGAAAAACTTCCAGCCTAAAATTCACTAGTAATAAACTACTGAGCACCTTTTATGGACACGCGTGGCACTGAGGGTCTCACTCAGCTCCCCCAAGAACAGTACCCCCAGCCCACCTCTGCAAGACACAGAACTGGAGGAAGGTGCTTCATTTGACCAAGATCACGCAACTAACTACTAAGTGGCAGCCCTAATTTAGGCCAAAATTCAATTTAATTTATAGCTTTTTTTTTTTTTTTTTTAGCACCAGGGTATTTCCAAAGACTTAAGTTCAAAGTCTAATTTTCCCATTTGCTATGTATGAGATCCTGGCCCTACCAGTTCACCACGGAGAGTTTTGTCTTGGTTGACTGATCCCCTTACCTTATTCCAGCAGAGGTGGAACATGGCTACCTTACTCAAATCCTTTTCTGCAATGTGGGGAGAAACCCCTCCCACGGTGTTTGTAATGATCATAAAAATAGGTTCAATCTAAAAACACAAATAACAATATAATTACCTTTAAAACCTGAAGACCTGCTACCCCATAAAATGTTTCTTTGAACTTCCTGGCTCCAAACGGAAAGAAGAATTCTAAGGTATCCCCTGAAATGGCTCCTAAACTTGTCAGTTGATGTTCGTACCTGGAAAAATCTCTTAACCCCAAAGGTGTCCAATCAAAGATCTAGAAAACTTATTTTCCAGAGCTCAGTTGAAATTTAAAGAAAAAACAAATAAAAGATACACAGTTGAACCATATGAAATTGCCAATATTGGACTATTCTGACTTACCAAAAATAAAGAAGTAAAAGCAGCACACTGAAGGGATTCAATGTAATTTACGCAGGCCCTCAAAAAGACAGTGTCTTCATCACTGTAAAGTCATTGGACAAGCTCCCTCCAGGCCAGATATCAGCAGGCAGGCACAAGAGTCACCTGGGTGATTATTTAATATGCAGGTTCCCAGGCCCACCCCAGAAATGCGGATTCAGGACTGGAGTGGGGTGAGTCATTCAGGGTGCCTGTGTAAAAGACATCCCAGGCATCCCAACACAGGGAGGAGGTATACCTTGCTCTGGAGCACTACTGGGCAGAAGACTGTTCTCAAGTCCTCAGAAGACAGCATTCCAGGATGCTGCACTCTCAAAGGGCATCCAGTCTACGGTGGGCAGGCCGATTTAAGGATTTATGCTGTACAAGTGGACAAGATTCTGGAGGGAAACAGTTTCAAATCTCGTTTCCACAACTTGCCCACTGTGAGAAGTCTTTGGAGTACCCAGCTTTTTTGTTTTAATGATCCAACCCTGCTTTTTGTTGTTTCCTTTTGTTCCTTTCATTTTGTTGCCTGAAATGTATTATTAATTATTGCGAGAGGACCTGGACCACTTTTTGAATAGCTGCTTTGGGGTGATGTGTTCAGTCCCCATCCTTCTACCCTCCAAGGCAGAATTACTGCAGCTCTACTTGTTGGTTTAAAGACTATTTATAAGCAAGGTCCATCTTCCACATTACAGATCCAAACCAAAGCCTCGTTATTTCCACTGTTTGTTTTGCTGCAGAATGGTAACATTTACATGGAAATGGGTCTTTTTCTCTATCCTGTAATTTGGATTGTTTAGTTTTCCTTTTTGGACTTCTTTGATGCTGCTGAAGAAAGAAGTCCGCAGGAATCTGGAGAAAGGAAGAGAGTGAGCTGCCGGGCGCTGAGTGGGCGGCAATGCTGTTTGCTTCTGTGTCTGTGTGGCGCCCCCCTGCCCCCACCACTTCCCCTAGCTGGACTAAGCTATCTCCTTCCTGTTTCTGCTTTTCTCCCTCCTACTGCTGGGCCAAGATATGTCACCACTTAGGGCTGGCGGTCCAGCTTTACCACTGACTCAATATGGAACCTGGACCAAGTCTCCCCCGGAATCTTTGGTTCCCATGTGAACAGTGAAGGTGCTTAACCAGATGATCTCTAAATTCCATTACATTCCTAACCCTACTGGGCTTCCCTTTTCTATACCCTTCTCCTATCTCAGATGAAGTAAAAAAGTTGCTTTTTTTTATACCCAAAGCATGATAATAATAACCAATGAATGTCCCCCAGATGTCCCTGAGTTCCAAAGATGACATCATTGCTATATAAGATTTTCCAAAGACTTTCCAAGGCTTTAAATCCTCTTGCATTTCTACCTCACCTACTACCCCCACTACCATTCCCCATTAGCCCCAATTTAACTGCAACCCTAGAACTTTGTAGGTTTAATTTCTGTCTCTCCCTTTCTTGCTAGAGGAATCTACAAGAAATATAACTCCCCTTCCATGTATCTACTATAGAGAAGCATTTTGCCAATGCCTACAATAAGGCATAAGGAAGTGTGTTCACTGAGGTCTTATTTACCATAATGGATGCCTATCAATCCGAAAAACAAACTGGGAAATCCATTTAATGGAATACTATGCAGCAGTTCAAAAGAATGAGATCAAGCTATATGTACTAATATGGCTAGACTGACAATATATATTGCTGAATAAAAGAAGCATGCTATAAGATGATATGCATAGTATACTATCTCTTATGTAAAAAACTGTATATATTCTAAGTGTATCTATATATACACACACACATATATAGATGTATACATACACACACATATGTAAAGACATAGCAAAGATTTGGAAGAATATATAAAAAACTGGTAACATTGTGTACCACCATGGAAGGGATGGTCAAGGGGACTTTTTAAAAACTTTTAGGCTGGGCGCGATGGTTCACACCTGTAATCCTAGCACTTTGGGAGGCCAAGGCAAGCAGATTGCTTGAGCCCAGAGTTCAAGACCAGCCTGGGGAACATGGTGAAATCCCATCTCTGAAAAGAAAAAAAAGAAAAAAAAAAAGAAAGAAAACTTTAAAAATTTCTTTGTAGAGACAGGTCTCAGTGTGTTGCCCAGGCTGGTCTTGAACTCCTGGCCGCATGTGATCACCCCTCTTCTGTGTCTCCCAAAGAACTGGGATTACAAGCATGAGCCATTGCAGCTGGCTGAGGGGACTTTAGCTACATGAAATGCTTTAATATTTTTAGTCAAATAATCACTTAATAAGTTTTAAATTAATTTGAAAAATACAGTCCCTAAGTATATGACAATAGTACAAAGAATGACAGAAAAATATTCTGTTGTAAAGTTATTACACTATATATGAAGCGGTAAATTATTTAAAGATGGCTATTTATGAATATTAATGATGAGTATTTTAAATCCTGAGAAATACACACAAAAGAAAAATTAGGAAAAGAAGTTTAACAAATAAGACAAGAGTAAAGATAAAATAGAATTGTAAAAAATAATCAATCCAAAGGCAGGTAGGCAAAGAGGGAAAAGGTAACCAAAAAAACAGATGTAACAAACAGGAAACAAATAGTAAATGATATATTTCAATATAACCGTATCAAGCACTAAGCACTCCCCTTGAGAACTGGAACAAGACAAGGATGCCCACTCTCACCACTCTTATTCAATATAGTACTGGAAGTCCTAGCCAGAGCAATCAGGCAACAGAATGAAATAAAAGGCACCCAAATAGGAATAGAGAAAGTCAAACTATCTGTTTGCAGATGACATGATTTTATAACTAGAAAACACCACAGTCTCTGCCCAAAAGCTCCTAGATCTCCTAAACAACTTCAGCAAAGTTTCAGAATATAAAATCAATGTAAAAGAATTAGTAACATGTCTATACACCAATAATATCCAAGATGAGTGCCAAATCATGAACATAATTCCATTCAAAATAGCCACACATGGCCAGGCACAGTGGGCTCACACCTGTAACCCCAGGACTTTGGGAGGCCAAGGCAGGCAGATCACCTGAGGTCAGGAGTTTGAGACCAGCCTTGCCAACTTGGTGAAACCCTGTCTGTACTAAAAATACAAAAATTAGCTGGGTGTGGTGGTGGACGCCTGTAATCCCAGCTACTCGGGAGGCTGAGGCAGGAGAATCCCTTGAACCAGGGAGTTGAGATCATGCCACTGCACTCCAGCCTGGGTGACAGAGTAAGACTCTGTCTCAAAATTCCAAAAAAAAAAAAAATAGCCACACACACCCCCGCCAGGAAGTGAATGAGGGAGGAAAGGTCTCTACAACGAGAATTACAAAACATTGCTGAAAGAATTCAGAGATGACACAAACAAAAGGAAGAACATTCCATGCTCATAGATAAAAGAATCAATAGGGGGCCGGGCGCGGTGGCTCAAGCCTGTAATCCCAGCACTTTGGGAGGCCGAGACGGGCGGATCACGAGGTCAGGAGATCGAGACCATCCTGGCT
>NW_012108252.1:4328864-4335347 GCF_000951045.1 Mandrillus leucophaeus
AAAAAAAAAAAAAAAAACCTATGAAATACCATTCTAGACATAGGCCCTGGCAAAGATTTCATGACAAAGATGCCAAAAACATTTGCAATAAAAACAAAAATTGACAAGTGGGACCTAATTAAACTAAAGAGTTTCTGCACAGCAAAAGAAACTATCAACAGAGTAAATAGACAACCCACAGAATGGAAGAATATATTTGCAAAATATGCATCTGACAAAGGTCTCATATCCAGAATCTTGAAGGAACTTAAATTATCAAGCAAAAAACAATCCCATTAAAAAGTAGGCAAAGGACATTAACACTTTTTGAAAGACGACATATACATGGCCAACAAGCATATGAAAAAATGTTCATCACTAATCATTAGAGAAGTGCAAATCAAAACCACAAGGAGATGTCATCTTACACCAGTCAGAATGGCTACTATTAAAAAGTAAAAAAATAACTGATGGTGGCAAGGTTGTGGAGAAAAAGGAACATTTATACACAGCTGGAGGAAAGTAAATTCATTCAGCCACTGTGGAAAGCAGTTTGGAGATTTCTCAAAGAATGTAGAACTAACATTTGACCCAGCAATACAATTATTGGGTATACAACCAAAGGAATATAAATCGTTCTGCCATAAAAACACACACATATGTATGTTCATCACAATTTATTCACAATAGCAAAGACATAGAATCAACAGGTGCCCATCAGTGGTAGACTGGATAAAGAAAATGTGGTACATATACACCATGGAATACTATCCAGCCATAAAAAATGAGATCATGTCCTTTGCAGCAACATGGATGGAGCTGGAGGCCAGTAACCTAAGTGAACTAACACAGGAACAGAAAACCAAACACAACATGTTCTCACTTATAAGTGGGAGCTAAACATTGAGTATACCATAGACACAAACAAGGGAACAATAGACACCAGGGCCTACTTGAGGGGGGAGTATGGGAGGAGGGTGGGGATAAAAAACTATCTATTGGGTACTACAATTAACTGGATGATGAAATAATATGTACACCAAACCCCTGTAACACACAATTTATCTATATAACAAACCTGAACATGTAACCCTGAAACTAAAATGAAAGTTAAATATATATCCCATTAATAACAATGTGATATGGTTTGAATCTGTTTCCACCCAAATCTCGTGTTCAATTGTAATCCCCAATGCTGGAGGTGGGTCCTGGTGGAAGGTGATTGCATCGTGGGGGCAGTTTCTCATGAATGGTTTAGCACCATCTCCCTTGGTTGTGAAAGTGAGTTCTTGTGAGAACTGGTTGTTTACAAGTGTGTAGCACCTCCCTGGCTCTCTCTCTCTCACTCCAGCTCTGGCCATGTGAAGGGCAGCCTCTCCCTTCATCTTCTGCCATGAGTGTGAGTTTCCTGAGGTCCCCTCAGAAGCCAAGCAGATATCAGTATCATGCTTCCCATATACCCTGTGGAATAATGAGCCAATTAAACCTTTTTAATGTATAAACTATCCAATCTCAGGTATTTCTTTATAGCAGTGTGAGAATGGACTAATACACAATGTAAATGGCCTACACGTCCGAATTAAAAGACAAAGAGATTGTCTGATTGGATTTAAAAAAAAAGCAAGATGCCACAATATGCTGCCTACAAGAAAACTACCTTAGAGACAGCTATGTTAAAAGTAAAGGAATGAAAAAAGCTGTATCATGCAAACACTAATTAAAAGGAAGCTGGAGTGCCTTTATGAATACCAGACAAAGTAGGCTTCAGTACAGGAGTATTACCCAAGATACAAGAGTCATTAGATAATGAGGGAGGGGACAATTCATCAACATGATACAAGAATCCTAAATGTATATACATCTAACAGCAAAACTTCAAAATGCATGAAGCAAAAACTGATAGAACTCAAAGGAAAAATAGACAACTCTGTGATTACAGTTGGACACTTCAATAATCCTCTCTTACTAATAAATGAAACAGAAAGAAAATCAGGAAGAACATAGAAGACCTGAACAACAGCATAAAGCAACTAATATTTAAAGAAAATCCCATCCAAAACAGCAGATGAGACATTCTTTTCAAATATTAATAAAACAGTCACCAAGATACACCACATATTGGGTCATAACAAAATCTCAATAAAGTTCAAAAAAGTAAAATTGTGCAAAATGTGCTCTTTCACTACAGTGGAATTAAAATAGAAAGCAAGAACAGAAAGATATGTAGAAAATCCTCAGTATCTGGAAATTAAAAATATAATTCTAAATAATTCAGAGGAAGTCAAGTAAGAAATAATTTAAATTGAATGAAAATGAAAAAATATATTAAAATTTGTGGGATACAGCTAAATCACCGTTTACAGGGAAATTCATAGCATTAAAAGTTTATAATGATAGCATTCTTGAGAACATGAACATTCCTAAAACCCACCATGCTTTCAGTAAGAAGAGTAGCAAGCACTGAGCCCACAAAATGACACGGTGCAGGAGGGCCCAAACTCTGTATGCCCAGGGAGAGCAGTGTTGTAATGGGAGGCAGGGTGGCTATGGTAAACAGACTAAGCCAAATTTCCAGAAGAAAAGCTGAAACTATGTAGAAGATTATGCTGAGGCTTGAATACTTGATCTAAGAAACTCCAACTGCAAATCTAAGAAAACGCCAGCTATTAATAGAGATACAAGCATTTTTGAACTGAGAAGACATAAAAGAAAAAGTCAAAGATCCAGATCTGAGCTACAACTTTTGTTTACTCTGAAAACAATAAAATCATGAGGTTATGCTCACTTAGAAAAACCTGCATATTGAGAAAAGAAGAATGATCTAAACTGAGTAAGTATTCAGTTTAAGAAACTAGAAAAAGGAAGGCAATATAAATCCAAAGCAAACATAAGAAGCAACATAATAAAGATATGAGCAGAAACCTATGAAATAAAACCCAGAAAAACAAATTAAAAAGAAAAAAATTCCATGAAACCAAAAGGTTTTTCTTTGAATAAATAAATAAATCCTAGTCAGACTGATCAAGACAGAAAAGACACAAATGACCAATATCAAGAATTTAAGGCAAAGGACAGTGGCTCACACCTGTAATCCCAACACTTTGGGAAGCCAAGGTGAGTGGACCACTTGAACCTAGGGGTTCAAGACCAACCTGAGCAACATGGTGAAATGCTGTCTCTACCAAAAAATAAATAAATACAAAAATTAGCTGGGTGTGGTGGCACATGCCTGTAGTCCCAGCTACTTGGGAGGCTGAGGTGGGAAGATCACTTGAGCCCAGGAGGTGAAGGTTGCAACAAGCCATGATTGTGCCACTGCACTTCAACCTGGGTGACAGAGCAAGATCCTCTCTCAAAAATGAAAAAAGAATGTAAGAGGGAACATCACCAGATCTACCAACATTAAAAAAAAAAGAAAATATGAACAACTATATTAGTCTGTTTTCATGCTGCTAATAAAGACATAACCAAGACTGGGTAATTTATAAAGAAAAGAAGTTTAATTGGCTCAGTTTCATCTGGCTGGGGAGGCCTCACAATCATGATGGAAGGCAAAGAAGGAGCAAAGTCACACCTTACACGGAAGCAGGTAAGAGCGCTTGTGCAGGGGAATACCCACTTATAAAACCATCAGATCTCGTGAGACTTATTCACTACTATGAGAAGAGTATGGGGGAATCTGCCTCCATGATTTGATTATCTCCACCTCGCCCTGCCCTTGACATATGGGGATTATTACAATTAAAGGTGAGATTTGGGTGGGGACAGAGTCAAACCATATAATTCTGCCCTGGCCCCTCCCAAATCTCATGTCCTCACATTTCAAAGCCAATTATGCCTTCCTAACAGTCCCCCAAAGTCTTAACTCATTTCAAAATTAATTCAAAAGTCCACAGTCCAAAGTCTCATCTGAGACAAGTCCCTTCCAGCTATAAGCCTGTAAAATCAAAAGTAATTTAGTTACTTCCTGGATACAATGGCGGGGGCGGGTGGGGAGGTATAGGCATTGGATAAATCCTCCCATTCCAAATGGGAAACATTGGCCAAAACAAGGCGCTACAGGCACCATGCAAGTCCAAAATTGGGGTGGGGGGCAGTCAAATCTTAAAGTTCCAAAATGATCTCCTTTGACTCCATATTTCATATGTAGGTCACACAGATGCAAGAGGTGGGCTCCCATGGTCTTCAGCAACTCCACCCCTGTGATTTTGCAGGGTACAGCCTCCTTCCCGGCTGCTTTCATGGTCTGGCGTTAAGTGTCTGTGGCTTTTCCAAATTCATGGTGCAAGTTGTCAGTGGGTCTACCATTCTAGGGTCTGGAGAAAGGTGGCCCTCTTCTCACAGCTCCACCAGGCAGTGCCCCAGTGGGGACTGTGTGTGGGAGCTCCTACCCCACATCTGCCTTCCACACTGCCCTAGCAGAGGTTCTTCATGAGGGCTCTGCTCCTGCAGCACACCACTGCCTGGACATCCAGATATTTCCATACATTCTCTGAAATCTAGGCAGAGGTTCCCAAACCTCAATTCTTGACTTCTGTGCACCCATGGGCTAAACACCACATGAAAGTTGCCAAGGCTTGGGGTTTGCAGCTTCTGAAGCGTGGCCCAAGCTGTACCCTTTTAGCCACAGCTGGGACACAGGGCACCAAGTCCCAAGACTGCACAAAGCAGCAAGGCCCTAGGCCCAGCCCACAAAACCATTTTTTCCTCCTCAGCCTCCTGGCCTGTGATGGGAGGCAGCTGCTATGAAGGTCTCTGACATGCCCTGGAGACATTTTCCCCATTGTCTTGGCGATTACCATTTGGCTCCTCATTACTTATGCAAATTTCTGCAGCCGGCTTGAATTTCTCCTCAATAAAAGGGGTTTTCTTTTCTACTGCATCATCAGCCTGCACATTTTTCAAACTTTTATCCTCTGCCTCTTCTTGAACACTTTGCCGCTTAGAAATTTCTTCCACCGATACCCTAAATCATCTCTCTCATGTTCAAAGTTCCAGTTTTCTACGGCAGGGCAAAATGCCACCAGTCTTTTTGCATAGTAAGAGTGACCTTTACTCCAGTTCCTGACAAGTTCCTTATCTCCATCAGACCACCTCAGTCTGGACTTTATTGTCCATATCACTATCAGCATTTTGGCCAAAGCCATTCAACAAGTCTCTAGGAAGTTCTAAACTTTCCCACATCTTCCTGTTTTCTGAGCCCTCCAGGTCTCAAGGAAGTTCCAAATTTTCCCACATTTTCCTATCTTCTTCTGAACCCTCCAAACTGTTGCAACCTCTGACTGTTACCCAGTTCCAAAGTCACTTCCACAGCACCCCACTACCTGGTACCAATTTACCGTATTAGTCTGTCCTCATGCTGCTAATAAAGACATACCTGAGACTGGGTAATTCATAAAAGAAAGACGTTTAATTGACTCACAGTTCCACATGGCTGGGGAGGCCTCACAATCATGGTGGAAGGCCAAGGAGGAGCAAAGTCACATCTTACATGGAAGCAGGCAAGAGATCTTGTACAGGGGAACTCCCATTTATAAAACAATCAGATCTCATGAGGCTTATTCACTACCACGAGAACAGTATGGGGGAAACTGCCCCCCCAATTCAATTACCTCCACCTGGCTCTGCCCTTGACACATGGGAATTACAATTCAAGGTGAGATTTGGGTGAGGACACAGCCAAATCATATCAACAACTATGCCAATAAATTCAGCAACTCGGATGAAATGGATAAATTCCTTGAAAAAGAACATAGCCTGTGACCTGAAGGAGCTTCCTGTCTATTTGGGGAGTGTAGCAGACTTTGAGAATACCAGTGTTTATCTGCCTAAGCAATTCCAGATAGAGAAATCTTAATGAATAGAGATGTAAAAGCACTGAACAAAACAGAGGTTTCTTGATTACTGGGGTAGAAAAATGTACAGCAGACTTCATTTGGTAGGGAACAGTGTCAGTGAAGAATTTTAACTAATGGCCACGTTTGTTTTATGTGGATTGTTCTGACAGTAGCGAGGGGAAAGAATCTAAGAAGGACAAAACTAAAGAAACAGATTAGTTAGGAGGCTACTGCATGGTTTGAGAACAGATGAGGGCCTGAACTACCAGGATGATGGTAAGAACTGAGAGGAGAATAAAATTTGAGAACTATGTAGCAGTTCATATTGGCAAAAAGGGATCTGGTGCTGAGGGTTGAGATTGAATAAAGAGCTCTGGGGGAGGTGGGGTAGAAGTAGAGAGGACCTTCCATCTGTTGGTTGAAAAGATGAGAAAGCTGGTAGTTGGGGTAAAAGAGGGGTATGGGTGAAAGATTAGGAGAGACGGGGTAAGGAGGACTCCCATGGCAGAGGAGATGAGGCCATGATAGGAGTGGAAAAAGAGATGACTGAGAATGTGGGAGTCAATCATACAGCCTCTTGTGGCAGAGGAGGCCAGTAATGGGGGCGGAAGGAGTGGCGAGAGAGTGGGACCCATTGTGAAAGGCAGGGTGCAATGAGAAGAAACCA
>NW_012108252.1:4335397-4356435 GCF_000951045.1 Mandrillus leucophaeus
GGCTCTGCCCTTGACACATGGGAATTACAATTCAAGGTGAGATTTGGGTGAGGACACAGCCAAATCATATCAACAACTATGCCAATAAATTCAGCAACTCGGATGAAATGGATAAATTCCTTGAAAAAGAACATAGCCTGTGACCTGAAGGAGCTTCCTGTCTATTTGGGGAGTGTAGCAGACTTTGAGAATACCAGTGTTTATCTGCCTAAGCAATTCCAGATAGAGAAATCTTAATGAATAGAGATGTAAAAGCACTGAACAAAACAGAGGTTTCTTGATTACTGGGGTAGAAAAATGTACAGCAGACTTCATTTGGTAGGGAACAGTGTCAGTGAAGAATTTTAACTAATGGCCACGTTTGTTTTATGTGGATTGTTCTGACAGTAGCGAGGGGAAAGAATCTAAGAAGGACAAAACTAAAGAAACAGATTAGTTAGGAGGCTACTGCATGGTTTGAGAACAGATGAGGGCCTGAACTACCAGGATGATGGTAAGAACTGAGAGGAGAATAAAATTTGAGAACTATGTAGCAGTTCATATTGGCAAAAAGGGATCTGGTGCTGAGGGTTGAGATTGAATAAAGAGCTCTGGGGGAGGTGGGGTAGAAGTAGAGAGGACCTTCCATCTGTTGGTTGAAAAGATGAGAAAGCTGGTAGTTGGGGTAAAAGAGGGGTATGGGTGAAAGATTAGGAGAGACGGGGTAAGGAGGACTCCCATGGCAGAGGAGATGAGGCCATGATGGGAGTGGAAAAAGAGATGACTGAGAATGTGGGAGTCAATCATACAGCCTCTTGTGGCAGAGGAGGCCAGTAATGGGGGCGGAAGGAGTGGCGAGAGAGTGGGACCCATTGTGAAAGGCAGGGTGCAATGAGAAGAAACCAGCCTAGGCAGGAGCAGAGGCAGAGACAGCTGGGGTACAGAAAGGGAAATGCAACTCAGAGGATCCCGGGCAGAGAGGCTGACAATAGGCCACAGGTAGAAACGGCTCAGGGGAAGAGTCTGGAAGCCAGAGATCAAGAAAGCTCAGGAACAGGAGCCAGGAACCACAGGGGACACAGAGGGAGCAGCAGCTTTCACAGTTTCCCGAAAGCACAAGGTCACCAGCCAGTCATGCTTCCACACCTCTCCCTGCATGGATCATGACCCACAGTTAGTAAAACTGTGTTAATCACGGAGCTTGCCCAAGGGGCTGCAAGAGGCTGCAAGCTTCAGCCAGAAACAGTACGAACAAGCAGGTCTGGCAGGGGATGGCCACCTGAAGCATGCTGCATGCTGGCCCCTACCATTCTCCCCCATCTTAAACTCTGTAATACCAACTCCTGTGTCTCCCTCACCCCAAGGCTTGCTTTCAGGTTGTGCTCCTTAGGGATTCCTTCTTCAGGAACAACCCCAGGCTGACCCGGGGCCCTAAAATTGCACAGCCCATGCCAGGAAGAGGGAAACAGCAAAGAAAGGAAGAGAGTAATAACCTCCAGAAAAGGCCCCACACCACCACAGCTTTTCTGGAGAGTTCCACAAGCTGATAAAGCAGGAGACTGGGCTACATGTTAGGAAAGTGAAAATCCGTTTAACCTGAGAAAATGAAATGTTGCTATGCCATTCATCAGGCTGGGAAAACAGATGCAGATAAAGCCAGCTGCAAAGTTAGCAGAAAATTCTATTTCTCCCAAGGAAACACTGCAGCTGTGAAGCTACCTCATGACACTAACATGACTACTGTAGCATGACTACTACTTTGGTACTAATAAATCTAGTTTTCTAAAATCCTGGCTTATCAGAAACTTTGTTTCTGAAATCATTTCAGTAAGAACAAAACATCTCACTCTTGGCTGCAAGATCTAATTCAGTTTGACACAGAGGAGCAGCCTTGATTTTTCAACCCAGGTACAGATTCCGTAGGGGCTTTTGGACCTCACATTCCACATCTTGATTTGTTTCTAAAGAAGAGACCTTGTGTCTACTTTGCCATTCGGACTCGATATTGTCCCTTTACACACAGCCCTGCTTTGCTTTCACCTACCAAAATACCGTTTCTTCTCAGCTTCACCTAACCACCACCCTTCCCCAAAATCGTATCATAGCTTTGCCCTTTCTTGGTGATACAGTCCACGGTTCTTCGGGTGTGTGATCTCGTTTGTTGCAATGAGCCAATAAGCCTGACTTTGTCGGACTGTGAGTTTGCTCCTGGTGGGCTGAGGCTGGCCACGTGAAGACATGAAAGATTCCTTTGAGATTTGAGATCCCCAGTACCATGGATTGGCCACCTTAACTCAGTAATAATGTGCACATCTGAGACTCTTTGAGTTAAGTTCAAGTTCTCTGTGTTTAATTGTGTGGTTTTACACTGAATTTAGGCTTTGCTTATTTCCTTGACTGTTCAGTATGAGATTTATTATGTGTTTCCTGAAATTTTTGGTTTCCAGTCAGATTTTGGTGTCTCTTGGTGAAATTTGCCTTTTAACACTGTCTCTTGCCTTCTGTGTGTCCCCATCTTCTGTTCATGTAAGAGAACTTCCCCCTGGCTTCCCTGGTGTGAGAAATTGGCTTTGGGAAAGATCTCTCCACACAGTCTGTGCCAAGTGGCTGCTAACTTCTCAGGACATCAAGTAGAGGCAGTTTAACCTCGGGGCTGAGGGTAGGAAACACAAGTAATATTTTACCTTTGATCAACAGTCAAGCAATTTCTCATGAGCTTGTCTGCTAATAAGCTTGCGCTATCTCCTCACATAACTTCACTGAGGATGAATTAGAACTACAGTGGCCACTTAGAGAACTTTGACATGAACAAGGATGTTCATTTGAGAAGTACCTGAGGCAAAAAGGGCAAAGAGACCCTCAAGAGGAGATTATATATCTGCTCGGTCTAGAAGGAGGAGATCACTGCGATTCACGTAGCAGATTTCCCCTCCATCTCCATTCTTTGAGGATTAATAAGCAGTGGCTTTTAATTGTATGTTTTGATAAAATTATTGAGGGCCGGGGTTACTGTTTAAACTAGCTATAATGACTTTCTCTTTTGTGTCTATGTGTACATGAAAAAAGGGGTCCCTGCATCTACATTTTCTACCTTCTTATGGAAGGAAAAATAACCTCTTACAGTAATAACTTCATATTGTTCTATCCTTCTCCCTTGGGAAATTGTAAAGATTAACTGCTCAGAAAAAAAATCATTGTTATTATGGTATGTATTAGGTAGTCAAAAATGTCATTAAAGAGTTAAACTCCCTTTTCCATTAAAAAAGTAAAGAAATATCCTCCAGCCTAGGTGACAGAGCAAGACTCCAGCTCAAAAAAAAAAAAAAAAAGTAGACAAATATCACTGGTGTTCTCTACTCAGGGAAAAAATAAAAAGTACACAAATGTATTTTAAAATTAATAGGCTTTGTTACTATAGTTATGAGAGAAAACATCTTAGTTTCAATATAAATGACTTTAAATATGACTTTTAAATTTAACATCTGTCTCATGAATACACAGTTCATAAAATATATTTTTAAAGCATCCTGAAATCTTTCTGATAAATAGAAAAATTTTGGACAAATTGGAATGAGTTATTTATGTTGATCAAAGACAACTCAATATCTATATTGCCCTCATTTATGTAAAATAATGCTAATATTCTAATTTATAAAAGACTGATTCAATCATATATTAATAACTTTGTAGTTTAAATATTATACAATATTTATAACTTCTCAACATTTAAACTTTTGTAATTTCCTATACAGATTTTATGGGACAAGAAAGGGGATCATTGTTTGAACAAATTTCTTAAGCTTACAAAATATAAAATTGCTTTTAAGTGAAATCATAGCACAGATGTCTTTTAAAATGGTTTTGATCTTGTAAAATTCTTACAATACTACAAATCATGAGAATTTATGTTTTAGTTAAAATTGTAATTTCCAAATATGAGTTAAAATTTTACAATCTTGGAAAATGTTGGCTTGATATATAATATTTGGATTCCTGAACAGTTTCTAAGCTAAAAAAAATACAAAACATATAGTTTTAATTTATTGTTACTTAAATACATTATATAAAGGCTATAGATTAGTAGAATGTGTAATTGCCTTTGGATGATGTGTTCATTCTGCTGCCTGAAAATGTGAAAGGTAATATAAAATGTGAACTCATGAAAACTTAGCTAGGCTTGACAGAGCAAACAAAAACATAAAATGGGGAAAGGACACCCTATTCAATAAATGGTGCAGGATAATTGGCAAACCACATATAGGATAACAAAACTAGATCCCCATCTCTCACCTTATGCAAAAATCAACTCAAGATAGATTAAGAATGTAAATCTAAAACCTGAAACCATAAAAAGTCTAAGGTTAACATTTAAAAAAAAGCCCTTCTAGACACTGGCTTAGGCAAAGACTTCATGACCAAGAACCCAAAAGCAAATGCAACAAAAACAAAGTTAAATAGATGGGACTTAAACTAGAAACCTTCTGCATAGCAAAAGAAACAATCAGCAAAGTAAACAGACAACCCACAGAGTGGGAGAAAATATTTGCAATCTATACTTCTGACAAAAGACTAATATCCAGAATCTACAAAGATCTCAAATCAGCAAGGAAAAAAACAATCCCATCAAAAAGTGGGCTAAGTACATGAATAGACAATTCTTGAAAGAAGATATACAAATGGCCAAGAAACAGATGAAAAAAATGCTTAACATCACTAATTATCAGGGAAATGCAAATCAAAACCACAATGTGACACCACCTTACTCCTGCAAGAATGGTCATAAACAAAAAATTAAAAAATAACAGACGTTGGCATGGATGTGGTGAAAAGTGAACACTTTCACACTGTTGGTGGGAAAGTAAACTAGTACAACCACTGTGGAAAAAGTGTGTGGATGCCTTAAAGAACTAAAAGTAGATCTACCATTTGATCCAGCAATCCCACTCCTGGGTATCTACCCAGAGAAAAAGAAGTCATTACACGAAAAAGATACTTTCACACACGTGTTTATAGCACACAATTTGCAACTGCAAAAACGTGGAACCAGCCAAAATGCCCATCAATCACCTAGTAAAGAAAATGTGATGTGTGTGTGCGCGTGTGTATACACACACACACACACACACACACACCATGGAGTACTACTCAGCCATAAAAGGAACAAAATAATGGCATTCACAGCAACCTGGATGGAATTGGAGATAATTATTCCAAGTGAAGTAACTCAGGAATGGAAAACCAAACACTGTATGTTCTCCCTCATAAGTGGCAGCTGAGTTATGAGGACGCAAAACCTAAAAGTGATGCAAAGGACTTTGGAGACTCGGGAGAAAGAGTGGGAGGAGTTTGAGGGAGAAAAGACTATACATTGGGTACAGTGTATATGCTTGGGTGATGGGTGCACCAAAATCTCAGAAATCACCACTAAAGAACTTATTCATGTAACCAAACACCACCTGTTCCCCCAAAAACCTATTGAAATAAAAAAAAATCTATAATAAAAATTAAAAAGAAACAAAACTTAGCTAAGCAGTTCCTGGTTTCTTGCCTTCTAGTGTTCTCTGTATTTGGAGAAGACAAAAGTTGGTTACCTTGGCTAATTGTGGCAATTAATAAAATGCTTATGACTATACTATACTAGTATAATGTAGATTGAATATTCCTTATCCATAAAGCTTAGGACCAGAAGTGTTGCAGATTTTGGAGTCTGGGGATTTGGTAATATTTGCATATGCATAATGAGATATCCTGATGATAGACCCCAATTCTAAACATGAAATCCATGTAAGTTTCATATGCACCTTATGCACATAGCCTGAAGGTAATCTTGTACAATATTATAATTTTATGCCTGAAATCAAGTTTTGACTGCAACCTATCACATGAGGTCAGATACTGAATTTTCCACTTGTAGGGTCATGTTGGCACTCGAATGTTTCAGATTTTGGAACATTTTGGATTTTCGATTTTCATATTAGGGATGCTCAACCAGTAATTGCAGGAAAGTATCAATGTATATGCAAGATGGTGAATATGGTATGTTAAGGAATTATTACTTTGTTTTTAAAAATGGTGATTCAATGTAATATATACATCTCTTGTAATATGCTAAGATAAATTATATCTTAAAACTAAAATTTTGTTATGTGTATTTATGTACAGCTACATATATAAAGATATATTAACATTTTTTAAAATCCTATAAATGATAAAAAGACAAAATTTTAGGCTATACTCCATGTAAATAGAATATGCCTGAAATTACTCACAGAAAAAAGGCTTATACATCTTTTTCTGCAAATTTTAATATAGATATACCCCAAGAGTAAAATTAGTGTTTCCTTTCTATAAAATGAGCAAGTTATTTGATGCCCAGATAACAGAGTTTTCTTTTGACTCACCAAAATATTTTATTAACTCTGTCCTTCTGGCATCCTCTTGAATAATTTTAGCTCAAATTTTCTTATTTGTTAGTGGATTAGACATCAAGGACTGCTGTTGAACCTCAATGAGAAGGACCTTACCAGGTATTATTAACAACATAACAGCAAATCTTATACCTCTCAAATATAAAGACTTAAGCCACACTAGAATCACAAAAAGGCTGTTTGAACAGAGATCTCAAACAGATGTATTGGAGTAACCATTCTGAAGCAGATGACCTCAGGAAGGGGCACCTTCTACCCAAGATCGAGACCAAGCTGGTGACTTCATGACATATACAACTCCCCCCGACCCACTACTCAAGTGGTCCGGAGCCAAAGATTATTATGCTATAATCTGCATGTGCTTTTGCTCTTTTTCTTTGTTCTTTCCTCTTTGCCAAGTTAAGATTTAAATTGCTGATACTTCTTGTTTATTAACTATGATAGCTCTAAGGTCTTTATCCTTTTTTTTTTTTGGCAGCCTTAGTTACTCCTTGGTATGAGTCCAGCAGCAGGCTACAATTTGCTCATGATGAGGCTACAGCATGCAATTACACTGTCTGTTGAGTTTGTACCTACTCTCCTCTGGGTGCCACCCAACTTCCTTTGCTACCAATTTCTTGGAATTAATCAGCTGATTTCCTAAGTAATGAGACTCAACCAAGAAGTTATTTGGGGATGACAAATACTGTCACAGGCCAAATATCCAGAACCCTGAAACTCCCACCACATCATAAGCAGAAGGGAAGGTTTCAATATCAAACAAAACAATTCTCAGAAACCTTTTGTGTTTGTTGGAAACAGCTTTTCCAACCAAATTTTCACAGAAGGAAAGCCGGTGATGGGGATGAAAGGTGTGACGGTGAGGTACTTTGAGAAAACAGAATACAATGAGAGGTCAGGGAAGAGTAAGGATTCAGTGAGGGAAAGTGGTCTCCATGGGGTCCTCAGACAAGAGGCCAGAAGGTCAGGAAGCCTCTGGGAAGCCACAGAGAAGATGGTGACCAGCATCACAGGGGCAGCAGATGGCCTGGAGCTTGGACCTCTGTAGAATCCAGTGAGAAAGCAGAGGTAGAAGGTGGCTCAGAGAGAGGAGCTACTTTGGGTCTCCTGGGAGGCTGGTAAGAGATTGAGGGCAGGGATAAAGATGGTCCCACAGAGGAGCAGGGCAAGCCCTGGGTCTCCGAGGTAGCCGTGTCTTCCACAGGCTCCCCAGACAGCAGACTGCCAGCTTCCATGGCCACTATGCTGCACCGTTCACAGTGGGGATCCTGAGGAAGCCATTTCCACAAACTGCCTACAGCAAGGAGCTTGTCCAGGGGACTGCAAAAGACAGGAGGAACAAGCAAAAACCAAAGGAGCTGGGGGGTGGCTTGGCAGAGCAGGAAGCATGCCACATTCTCCCACCTGCCAGCTTCACAACAGTCTGCCTATTCGTCGCCCCAAGGCTTTCTTTCATGTTCCTTCCCTTCGGGTTTCCCCTCCCTCAAACTTCACTGGGCCCTGACACTACATAGCCATCCTAGAAAGAGGGGACCGAGCAGAATGACCTGTGCCCTGGAAAAGCTTATCCCCTGCTACCTCAGGTCCTTTCAGGCAGCCACTCCAACTTGAGGAACCAAGAGCCTGTGCTAAATGTGGTGAAGAGAGGAATGAAGTGATAGGTGAGGAGGCTCAGTCGAATGATCCTGGGGAGACTCTTAAAAGACTAGACTCTGAAAGCATCAAGATTAGCACTGAAGGGGAAATGGTCCCTGACGATTGCAGGAAGGCCTTTCACAGACATAATCTCACGTGAGCCTCAGAACAACTTGTGAGGTATGGAGGCCAGGTATTACCTCAGAGGTGGTACTTGAACCTTGGGGAAGTTAAGCAGCTTGTCAAAAATCAGGACCTGGAAGTTCTGCCTCCAAAACTAACAGTGGTTCCAATGTATCTCACACCACCTGCCCCTGGTGGGCAGGACCAGTGACTCAGCTCCATTACACTTTCATTTGGATGGACAGGCAGGACAGGCTGCCATGAGTCTCCCCTCTGAGAGCTCTGTTTTCTAACAGGGACCTGCTCTAGGCACTGACATCCTCAGAGATTGTGGACCTGGGCCCTCATGGAAAGGCGATATCTACTTTGGGAGGCCGAGGGTGGTGGATTGCTCGAGCTCAGGAGTTTGAGACCAGCCTGGCCAACGTGGCGAAACCCCATCTCTACTAAAAATACAAAAATCAGCCGGGCGTGGTGGTGCATGCCGATAGTCCCAGCTACCTGGAAGGCTGAGGCAGGAGGATCACTTGAACCCGGGAGGGGGAGGTTGCAGTGAGCCAAGATCGCACCACTGTACTCCAGCCTGGGTGACAGATGGAGACTCCATCTCAAAAAAAAAAAAAAAAAAAAAAAAAAAAAGGTGAGATCAAGGTTAGCCCTTGGGGAAGCCTTGCGTTGATGAAACAAAATCTTATCCTTTAATGCTACGCCTCTGTTTCTCTTTTTGACTCTGCACTGATATTGAGAGACAAGAGTGGTTGGGATCCAGTTCTCACTGTCCTCTCCCTCTAGGCAAGCTGCAGACATTCATTATTCATAGGTCATCTGATGTTCTATTTTAAATAAACAGCTCTGTGATCCATCCTATTATTCACTTTAAAGTAGATTAAAATATGTTCTTTTTCTTTGAAATTTTCAAGAAGGGTTTTCTGCATATCATACTCAGTTGACTTTTTCAGTCACTACCCTCCTTTCTCATGAAGGGCACAGATTCCCATAACTGCAGAAGAATGTGTACTCCATCCCAGGGTTCTCTGTCCCTGATGACAGAGCGTGAGCCCCAGCACTTGACTTGAGGCTTTCACAGGCTCAGAGCATTTTTCTCCCTATCAGCCCTAACACAAAACAGCCCTAACACAGCCTTGACCCAGAAACACTAAGATGGGACTGTGGCCCATGACTAACAGTTGAGGTACAGGTACCCTGAACTCTCTTAATAATCTAATCCATGGCCAGTGAATCACTGGGATTAGGGTTTTATCCTGGAGCCTTCCTGGAGCCCTCACCCAGAGAGGGGATCTGTGGGCTTCAGATATAAACCCTAGCTCCCACTCCTACCTCTGGTCTGTTCCCCTTGATGATATTCTAATCTTTCCTGGGAATGTCTATGCCAGGTGGCTCTCTGTGCCAACAAAATTGATCTAGAAAACTGGGAAGGGAAATAGGGAAAGGTTGCACTCTCCTGGAAGTTGGCCCTAGGGTTCCCTTGCCAGATTGATGTGCCTGTGTTTTCTAAGTGTTGGTTATATATTTTTTTTCTTTTTTTGAGACGGAGTCTCACTGTCACACAGGTTGGAGTGCAGTGGCGTGATCTTGGCTCACTGCAACCTCCGCCTCCCAGGTTCAAATGATTCTCCTGCCTCAGCCTCCTGAGTAGCTGGGACTACAGGCATGCACCACCACACCCAGCTAATTTTTGTATTTTTGGTAGAGATGGGGTTTTGCCAGGCTGGTCTCGAACTCTCAACCGCCAGTGATCCACCTGCCTCAGCTCCCCAAAGTTCTGGGATTACAGGCGTGAGCCACTGCACCCGGCCTAAGCGTTAGTTATATTTTGATTCCTCTGTAAATAGTAGAGGAACAGCAACAGACGCCGCACAATGCACAAAGGATGGACGGAACTAGTGCCCCAAGGCTGAGATGCGCCCGAACAGAGCAGAGCTGATCCGACAGCTGCCTCAGACAACTGAGCACAGAGAATGTGTGCTCTGGACTAGAGGTCTGGGCCCACGTCATGGAGATAGAGAACAGTGACAGTATCTTTGGGGGGTGACAGAGGGCCGTTAAAGAGGAAAGTGAACCCATAATCCCTCCCCAACAGCACCCAGCCAAGCAGATCTTGCCACCCTTCCTGGGCCTTCTAAATCCTTCCATCCTCTCTGGACCTTACTATTTTCCAATTCTACTCTTTCATCAAATCATAAATAAACTGCAGTGCTATTTTCTCTTTATTCCACCTAAAACCCAGATGTTAGCTGGGTTATCCTTTACCGCTTCGGTCATCTCAGCTTTGATTCTACCAATTACATAGCCTTTGAAAGTCGGAAGTTCTCCCAGGAATTTGTGCTGATTCCCAGGGATTTTGTACTCTTAGGATTCTCTTTCAACTTCAGCTTCCCACCTTTCATGGGCTCAGACACAGGACACAACCCCACCTTCAGATTCACTCAGAAGAGTCTACTTGGACATAAAAGCATTAGTAAGCAATGTAGCCTTTACAGAAGATATTGTAAGGGTGATGACGAGGGCCAGGGAAGAGGCCTGGCAAACAACTTTAAAATCCCAACTGCAGAATTAAGGACTAAATTACTTCTTTACCTGGCTGGGCACAGTGGCTCACGCCTGTAATCCTAGCACTTTGGAAGGCCAAGGCAGGCAGATCGCTTGAGCTCAGGAGTGAGACAAGCCTGGGCAACATGATGAAACCCCATCTCCGCAAAAAATACCAACAAAACAAAACAAAACAAAAAAACTGAGGTGGAAGGATCATCTGAGCCTGAGGAGGTTGAGGCTGCAGTGAGCCATGATGGCACCACTGCACTCCAGCCTGGGTGACAGAGAGAGACCCCATCTCAAAAAAAATAAATTAAATTAAATTACTTCCTTACAACCTTGGCCTGGCATCCAATCTCTTCCCATCCAGATGATGACACTTTGCCAGAACTGGCAGCAAAACTATCAAGAATAAGGGAAAGGTTCTGTTAACATTGCTACTGGAATATCATTTTTTATAGGTTAAGTGAGCAGAGAAAGTAAAAAAAGTTTTACCTTGAGTTCATATTAATATATCCTATACAAATTTAACATTACAGAGTGTTTCATTTATTTTATTTGTATCTTTCTCTCCTAATCAAAATCTTGGATCTTAATAATATTAACATTCATTTAAAAAAGTTTTTTTTTAAATAAGAGATGAGGTTTCAATGTTGCCCAGGCTGGTCTCAAACTCCTGGGCCCAAGTGATCCACCCGCCTTGGCCTCCCAAAGTGCTGGGATTAGATGTGAGCTACCACGCCCAGCCAGTATTAACATTCTTATCTTTTATCCTAATTATATATGAAATACTTTCAAAATTATAACACAAAATTACATCTAATAATAAAACTACTGAGGGAAGTTTAAAATTATTTGCAATTTTTTTCTTAGAATATATCCCACCAAGAATATATACAAGAGAAACATGTTCCAAAGTCACTTGGAATAATTCTTTTCTCTATGTGATTATGTAACCAATTTGATAAAGTTTATTATTTTCAATTTCAGGGTTAACTTTATTTTCCTTGATTTTATTTTTTTGAAAAATGTCAAACATTTTACATGGTTCAAAAGTAAGTTATATTCAGAGAAGTCTCACTCCCAACCCTGTCATGTGATGCTTAAAGTGGTTCATAAATACATCAGGGGGATATAGTTTAGATTTTACTTTTTCTCTCAAGAGGTGGAGGAATGTGAGGAACAGAGAAGAGCAGCAACTTCTAGAAAGAGACACAGTTCAAATCCCATTTCATGTTGGAAGTGGGCATTTTCTCAGACTTTGAGACTTGGTTTCTTCACGTGAAAATGAGAATAACAGTGCATGCCTCCTAGAGATAGTCTCCAGATTAAATGAGATAATATGTGAAGCACTCCCACTTCACAACTATTTTGGTAAGCAAAATTTGTAAGATTCCATGTGTTAAAATTCTCTTCCTGTCTACAGTATTCAGAATGGATTCTGTTTCTTGAACCCAATTCTTATGGATATGATACAAAGCACTTATACCAGCTCTTGTGTTTCCAGATCACTCCTTTACTTTCCATACTCCATAAATGCAATCTAGTCTCCTAGCAATTGGACTAGGCAGCCAAGTGTCTGCTTGCCTTTTGAAATTATTTCCCTGCCTCACTCACCTTTAAGGTCCTTTCCATTTTAAACTTTGTCTGCAGGAAGTAAATGTGGTCAGTAGGATAACCTAATTGCCTAGACAGATGGAAGCATGCTTATAGACCACAACTGCACTGTAATAAATGTACTGTATAGAACCCAAACTTTTCTAAGTCCACCATAGTGAATTACATAGATTTTCTTAGATAAAAATCATGTCAGCATAAATCAGTTCAGGCAGATTGCTTTTTTTATTTCTACATGAAATGAGACCAAGTTATGCATTTGGTTGAATTGTAGGGGAGGTGGCAATCTGAGGCCTGGTATGTAGCAACCTGGAAGTCAGGCAGGCCAGAAGCGTAGGCAGAATGGGCATGGGGTTGTCTGGTCATTGGAGGATCATAATCTCTACCGTGACTCTTTCCTTGCTCCTTAGACCCTGACCTGAGGCTATGAGTTAATTGAGTCTGGGGATGACATGTGTCACCATGAATCACACTGATTCTGTGGAAGAGCATGATCCGAGTCCCAAGCAACAGGAATATAAATGAATTGTCAAATCCCTGGTCATTTATAATTGGGTATGGAAATTACAGCTTCCTGATAATATGAAATAGCCAAGACCTTTTCATTTGTGAAGTCAGAGTAAAGGATACGTTACTGTATCCAAAGACCTCAAAAATAGTTCAAAGGAGATGGAGGTTTGTTCCTGTCACTAACAATGCTGAGGTCCACGCTGGTGAAGGCTTTTTCTACATGCAGTCACTGATGAACCCAGGTTCCCTCCATCCTATTGCCATCACCAAGGGCATTGTCCTTGTCTGCACAGTTAGTGCTAGGCCACAGGCAGGTTCATATTCAGCTCAAGGGAAGAAGGAAGAGGCCGGGCGCAGTGGCTCACGCCTGTAATCCCAGCACTTTGGGAGGCCGAGACGGGCGGATCACAAGGTCAAGAGATCGACACCATCCTGGCTAACACGGTGAAACCCCGTCTCTACCAAAAAATACAAAAAATTAGCCGGGCGTGGTAGCGGGCGCCTGTAGTCCCAGCTACTCGGGAGGCTGAGGCAGGAGAATGGCGCAAACCCGGGAGGCGGAGCTTGCAGTGAGCTGAGATCCGGCTACTGCACTCCAGCCCCGGCGACAGAGCAAAGACTCCGTCTCAAAAAAAAAAAAAAAAAAAGAAGGAAGAGAGCTGCTCCGGGACAAGGAGCTTCTTTACATTGAAGATGACTCAGAAGTTGCATTTAGCACTTCCATGCACCCCTCACTGGCCTGAACTTAGTCACACGGCCACAATTAGCTGCAAGGGAGATTGGTAATACAGCCTCCAACTGGGCAGCCCTACACCCAGCTACAACTTCATTAATGTTGAAGGAGGGGAATGTTTTCCTAGACAACTATCAGTCTCTGCCATGCTCTTCATCCTGCTTCACGTTCTCCTTCTTGTTCTAGCTGTGAGCCTCTGCCATTCACTAATTTGGGCCTTACCTGGGGGAAGCCTCCTCAGTGCCATCAGACCTCCTGGTGAGGTGCGATTAGCCATTCAAGCTTCTTAACACTGAAAGAAAAGCTGGGCCCCACAGGTGGCACTCCAAGATGGCATCACTTGCACCAGTGAAGGAGAAGAAACTCCTGGATGTCAAACTCGGGGAGCTGCCAAGCTGGATACTGATGTGAGATTTCACCCCTAGTGGCATTGCTGGAGCATTTCAAAGAGGTTACTACTGGTACTACAACTAGTACATCAACATGAAGAAAGGGTGTCTCAGGTTTCCATGGTACTGGCAGCTTACCTGCTCTTCAGCTACTGCCTTTCCTGCAAGGACCTCAAGCATAAGCAGCTATGCAAGTACCACTGAAGAGGGGCCTGCAGACGGCAGGCTCTGCCACCCTGACCACGACCTCTTTGCCCACACCTGTCCTTGAGGAATGTGATCCTTGCTGAATCCTTTTATATCCTAATGGGAATTAACCTCCACATAAAAGATAACTGGTTAAAAAATAAAAGAAAAGCTGGGGCCCAAAGAGGGATCCCTGGGAGCTCGGACCAGGGCCAGAGCTCTTCTCCGAGCACAAATCTGGCTGTTTTCTAAAAAGACAGTTTTGATGTGTGGGGCCTTTTTCCACAATATTGTGAGAGACGCTGGCTGGGCTGTGACTGGAGGTGACTCACACCTGCTCTTTGTGGAGAACATAACACTGTTCCTGCAAAAGGAATGCTCATGCCAGGTCACTGGTACCCGCAGACAAGTCTGTTCCTCTTTAAGAGATTCTTAAAGGATTAAAAAGCAGGCAGTGCAAAGGCTTTGGATGTGCTGAGTTGCACGTAGCTGAACTGGAGGCTTTAATAATGTGGAGAGAGTGCAAGACCAGAAACTGGAAAATGTTACAGTGGTCTCAGCTCCCCATTTGTCAGCTGTGTGTCCTTGGGCAAGTCACTTCCCAACCAAGAGCTTCTGTTTTCTCAACTAAAAAATGTTGACTAAATTGGGTTTATTATTAATCTTTGTGCTCCTACAGATTATTTATAAAACTCTCATTCTGTTCCAGTTTCCTACTTGTCCACTGTGATATTAAAAAAAAAAAAAAATCCTCTGGCCTGTGCCCCTGGCGCACAGCTCCTAAACCCTTGGAATCTTGGGGTGATAACAGTTTCTTTTGTATGCTAATGAAAGACTGCTGGTGGGGGCCCCTAGGTAGCTTCAGGATGGGTGTTGGTTGCCGGAAAGACCAAGGCAGGATCGGAGGTTTGGAAATCACAGCCTCCCTCTCTACCCTCAGACCTCCAGGGAGAGAAAAGGAGCTAGAGATTGAGCTAATCACCAACAACCATGATTTAATCAATTATGCCTAAGTAACGAGGCATCCATAAAAACCCTGAAGTGATGGGGTTTGGAGCTGATGTTGGAGACCACACAGAGGCGCTGGAAGGGTGCTACACTCCAACAGGGCAAGGAAGCTCCACACCCCTTCCCCATACCTCACCCTATGCTCCACCTGTCTCCCATTTGGCTGTTCTTGAGTCGTATCCTGTATAAAAAACCAGTATTAGTAAAGCACCTTTCTGATATTATGAGTCATTATAGCAAATTATCAAACCTGAAGAGGGGGTCACAGGAACCCCCAGTTTATAGGCGATTGGTCAGAAGTGCAGGTGGAAACTTTGGACCCGTAACTAGCATCCGAAGTGGAGTGAGGAGAGCGCAATCACCTGGTGATCATTGAAGAGGCCCCAGAGAAAAAACTCCTTATCTGGGGAATTTAGAAGGAAACGAAGACCACCTGGTGACTATCTAGCAGGCCCTCTGGAGGCAAAACTCCTTATCTGGGGAAATGAGAAGTAATTAGACTTCTCTATTATCTAAAGCAGGCACTGGTACCAGGTCTTCCCGCCCCCCACCCAAAATTTATAAGAAATTAGAATTCCTATACATCTCCGGAACGTTATGCCGAAATTCACTGTGCAACCGTGCTGACATCAGGACGTCTACATTTGTAGACAAAAATGTCTACAAATGTAACCATTTATCATGACCTATGTGGCTAACATGGTCCACATTACCCTTAAGCTTCTGCTTTAAGGTCTATAAAAATGCTCCTAAGGAAAAATCCCACTGCGGCACACTCAGTCCTCTCACTGAGGCACCAAGCTGCACTCATCTTTTATACATTTTAATTTTTTTCTCTTTATTTTTGAGATGGAGTCTCGCTCTATGGCCCAGGCTGGAGTGCAGTGGCACGATCTCAGCTTACTGCAACTTCTGCCTCCGGGGTTCAAGCAATTCTCGTGCCTCAGCCTCCCAAGTAGCTCAGATTACAGGTGCCCACCACCACACCCGGCTAATTTTTGTATTTTTAGTAGAATTGGGGTTTCACCATGTTGGCCAGGCTGGCCTCGAACTCCTGATCTCAAGTGATCCACCCACCCTGGCCTCCCAAAGTGCTGGGATTACAGGTGTGAGCCACCACGCCCAGCCTCTGTTGCACTCTTCTGCAGAGTTTTTTCTAACAAACTGTCTTTTTCAAACCTATATTGTTGTAATTCTTCTTACCAACCCGCAATTCCACCACTTCTCAATGCTGAAGCTCTGACGCCTCACCCAGCATGGGGGACAGTTTTGTAGGACTGAGCCCTTAACCTGTGGGGTCTGTGCCAACTCTAAGTACTTAATGTTTGGATTGAATTGAATTGCAGGACACCCAGTTGATGTCTACAGAGTTGTTAAATTGATTGGTGTGAAAAATTAGGGGAAATCCCACACATTTGGTGTCAGACATGTTGTGAGTAAAAACGGTTCATGTCCATGGCCTCCTCTTATCTCTTTTTGGAACAGTACAGCAGTAACTATAGGGAATAGACAGTTTTTCCCTTCTTCTGTCACTCTCTCTCTCCCATGTCCATTACCAGATGTGGAAAATCCTAGGACTCCCAAGTGACTCTCCCTTTGTACTTTCTGGGGACCAGGATCCTGGGCTAGTATTTTGGGCCAGGCTCAGACAGGTGTTTAAGAAATTTTAACACAGCATTGACAAATGGTTCCCACAATCCAAGTCTATGGAGAGACTGAAGTAGACATCAGGCACAGAGAGAAATGAAAAATGTGTACAACTGATCATTAGGGAAATGCAAATCAAAACTATAATGAGATTCCATCTCACACCAGTGAAATTGGCTATTACTAAAAAGTCAAAAAATAACAGATGCTGGTGAGGTTGTGGAGAAAAGAGAACACTTCTACACTGTTAGTGGGAGTGTAAATTAGTTCAACCATTGTGAAAAGTAGTATGGCAATTCCTCAAAGAGCTAAAAACAGAACTACCATTTGGCCTAACAATCCCATTACCGGGTATACACCTAGAGAAATATAAATCATTCTACCATAAAGACACATGCACGTGAATGTTCATTGCAGCACTAGTCACAATAGCAAATGCCCATCAATGACAGACTGGACAAAGAAAACGTGGTACATATACACCACGGAATACTATGCAGCCATAAAAAAGAATGAGATCATGCCTTTTGCAGGCACATGGATGGAGCTGGAGGCCATCATCCTTAGCAAACTACCACAGGAACAGAAAACCAAATACCACATGTTCTCACTTATAAGTGGGAGCTAAATGAGGAGGACTTATGGGCACAAAGAAGGGTACAACAGACACTGGGGTCTACTTGAGGGTGGGAGGAGGGAGAGGAGCAGAAAAAATAACTATTGGGTACTGGGCTTAGCACCTGGGTGACAAAATAATCTGTACAACAAATTACTGTGACACAAGTTTACCTATATAAAAAGCCTGCACTTGTACCCCCAACCTAAAATAAAAGAAAAATGTGTGCAATCGTTAGAGCAATATTTCTTAAGATTCTATGGACACATCCAAAGCGTGAATGGAGGCATCCTGAGGCATAGAGTCTTGTTTCCAGGGGTGAAAATGACCAAAGTCATAGATGTCCACAAAAGTCATTCCAGGATGATGAAAGAATAAAATGCAAATAGGAGCCACCTTTTACAGGTTCTTACACTAGTTTACCAAAATCTCTAGTTTTTAAGATTTTTGAAAAAAATTTCAGCAGGCACGGTGGCTCATGCCTGTAATCCCAACACTTTGGGAGACTGAGGTGGGTGGATTGCCTGAGGTCAGGAGTTCAAAATCAGCCCGGCCAACGTGATGAAACCCCATCGCTACTAAAAATGCCAAAATTAGCCAGGCATGGTGGCAGGCACCTGTAAGCCCAGCTACCTGGGAGGCTGAGGCAGGAGAATCGCTCGAACCCAGAAGGTCGAGGTTGCAGTGAGCCAAGATCACGCCATCGCACTCCAGCCTGGGCAACAAGAGCAATACCTAGTTTCAAAAATAAAATGAAACAAACAAACAAAAAAAAAAAATTCATACTTGGAGAGAAAAACAAAAGTAATAAAAAGGTAGAAAGCAAAAAGTGACTTCTTCCTTCACCCCAGTTCCCTGGTTTCTCAGTTCTCTCTGAGGTCTGCCTTCCAGGTCAGCCCACACCCATCCAAGCATACATGCAGGTCTGTAACTTTGTGGAATTTCATGGTTGCCCTGGGTTTTATGGGATTGCCTTACTGAGTATAAGTTAAATCAAAGAAAATCAGAGTTGCAAGTAGAACACTGGCCAGGTGGTGACCTCAGCATTCTTTTTCATCTCTCATTCAGGCTTTTGGAAATTTCATAATACATGTCCTTGGCTTTCCTCACCTCCAATCTGAAGCCTCCCAGACCTCTACACCTGACTGTGGCCTTTTGTTTAGAGCCTGTATTTAATTCCAGCCACATCTCTTCACATAGACTGGGCACTCAGGTACAAATAGAATTGATCACTTTCTTTGAAACCTACTTCTCTTTGCCTCTTCCCAGACTCCAGCTTTTCCCACTCAACCCCATCGGGAATGTCATTCTTTTTCTCCTCCTTCTGCCTCATGGCTCTGCTCCTCCAGTCAGTCCAGTCCAGCAATAACTTGAATCTCTGGAATTTTTTTTTTTTCTTTTTTGAGACAGGGTCTCACTGTGTTGCCCAGGCTGGAGTGCAATGGTGCAACCACAGGTCGCTGCAACCTCCACCTTCCGGGCTCAAGCTATCTCATGCTTCAGCCTTCTGAGGAGCTAAGATAACAGGCATGCATCACCATGCCTGGCTAATTTTTTTGTATTTTTAGTAGAGAGAGGGTTCTGCTATGTTGGCCAGGTTGGTCTTCAACTCTTGGCCTCAAGTGATCCACCCGCCCCAGCCTCCCTAAATGCTGGGATTACAGGTGTGAGCCACCGTGCCCAGCCCCTTTCTCACCTTTTTCCACTGATCTCATTAGTCTTATCATCACCACTCACTCACTCTACCAGGCATTCCCCTAAGTGCCTTATGAATGTAAACTCATTTTATCCTCACAACAACCTGACAAGGTTGGTACTATTATTATACCCATTTTACAGATGAGAAAACTGAGACTAAAATAGTAAGATCTCCATTCCCTAACTTCCCAGACTCCATTGTGCCTCCTGTACCTAGATCTCCTTCTGTGGCCTCTGCAGCATTAAGACCCAACTCAGCTGTTACTTTCTCCAGGAAATCTTCCCAGAGTCCCTACTATTATCATCGTAATTTCAGGCTTTTAGTCTTTCTTCTCCCATGTAGGGTTGTCAATTAACATACTGCCCCCAAAAGTTGCATGGTTCATATTTACACTGAAAAATTATTTCTTGTTTATTGAAATTCCAATGTAACTGGGCATCGTTATCTATATTTGCTAAATCTGACAACCATCCCCACCTAAAACCATAAACAATTTGACAGCAGGGCTTATGCATTTTTACTTTGCACCCGCCCACCCTCAGGAGCTGGCAGTGTGTGGACCAAGTGGGTACTCATTCTGTTCATTGTACTGAATTGAAGTCAGGTGCTTAAAAGAGGTTTCCGGCTCAGGCAGAGAATTGCTTGAACCTGGGAGGCGGAGGTTGCAGTGAGCCAAGATCGTGCCGCTGCACTCCTGCCTGGGTGGCAGATTGAGACTGTCTCAAAAAAAAAGGTTTCCTTTGTCTGCTTTTATTATCCTGCCATAAGGAATAGTCTCTTTTGTACTCCCAATGCACTAGACACAGTGCTATGTGCACAGCAACTAAATCCAACACAAAACTGAGTTCAGTTTGCCCATCTATAAAAAGAGAATACTGTTAAACACCCACCTAGTAGTCTTTCTTCTAGGCTACTTGTGAGAATCAAATGTGAAAAAGGAGGTGCAATGGTGCTTTGTAACTGCAAAGTGCTGCTGTGAAGGATGACTGTCACCAACACTGGCAGTTCAAATTTAGTGATAGGGAAATAGCCTGTATCTAATTCAGTTTTTCACTAGTTTCATATATTGAGAGCTACTGATAGTTTGCTAAGGAATAGCATGGAATTTGGCAATCTAAGAGCCAGGGTGAAGTGCAAGCTCAGAGAAGGAGGGAGAAGGAATTGAAAAGATGAGAAGAGCCAGGTGGTCCCTGATAGCCAGGAAGATGGTAACAAGAAGAGCAGAGGGGAAGTATCCATTGGAAACAGTAGCAGGTGCTGCCTAAATACTGTCCTGCTAGGTGTCCACGCAGAAATCCCAATCCACAGGGACCCAGGCTGATGCCAGGAAGTTCACACAAGATTGCCAAATGGCTTACCATGTCGTTTTTCTTAGTACCTTTATTAGTTCGTTCTCACACTGCTATAAAGAACTACCCGAGGCTGGGTCATTTATGAAGAAAAGGCTTAATTGACTCACAGTTCCGCAGGCTGTACAGGAAGCATGGCTAGGAGGCCTCAGGAAACTTAGAATCATGGTGGAAGGCGAAGGGGAATCAAGCACGTCTACGCCACCCCGAAGCAGGAGAGAAAGAGCAAGGACGGAAGCGCCACACACTTTTAAGCTGTCAGATCTCGTGAGAACTCACTCACTCTCGTGAAAACAACATACGGGAAACTGCCCCGGTGATCCAGCCACCTCCCACCACGTCCCTTCACCGACACATGGGGATGACAATTCGAGATGAAATTTGGGAGGGGACACAGAGCCAAACCATATCAGTTTGTTTCTTTAAAGAAAATCGGCCGGGCGCGGTGGCCCAAGCCTGTAATCCTAGCACTTTGGGAGGCCGAGACGGGTGGATCACGAGGTCAGGAGATCGAGACCATCCTGGCTAACATGGTGAAACCCCGTCTCTACTAAAAATACAAAAAG
>NW_012108252.1:4357990-4358531 GCF_000951045.1 Mandrillus leucophaeus
GCAATTCCTCAAAGAGCTAAAAACAGAACTACCATTTGGCCTAACAATCCCATTACCGGGTATACACCTAGAGAAATATAAATCATTCTACCATAAAGACACATGCACGTGAATGTTCATTGCAGCACTAGTCACAATAGCAAATGCCCATCAATGACAGACTGGACAAAGAAAACGTGGTACATATACACCACGGAATACTATGCAGCCATAAAAAAGAATGAGATCATGCCTTTTGCAGGCACATGGATGGAGCTGGAGGCCATCATCCTTAGCAAACTACCACAGGAACAGAAAACCAAATACCACATGTTCTCACTTATAAGTGGGAGCTAAATGAGGAGGACTTATGGGCACAAAGAAGGGTACAACAGACACTGGGGTCTACTTGAGGGTGGGAGGAGGGAGAGGAGCAGAAAAAATAACTATTGGGTACTGGGCTTAGCACCTGGGTGACAAAATAATCTGTACAACAAATTACTGTGACACAAGTTTACCTATATAAAAAGCCTGCACTTGTACCCCCAACCTAAAATAAAAG
>NW_012108252.1:4363551-4367492 GCF_000951045.1 Mandrillus leucophaeus
GTTTAGCTGGGGGCATGAGATTATTTTCCCTGCAGGAAACTCCATTGTCATGCTACTTATAATGTGGTCCCAGGGTGGCAGCATCTGCCTCACTTGAAAACGTGAGAGATGCAAAATCAGAATCTACATTTTTGGCAAGATCCTCAGATGTTTCACATAAATATTAAAGTTTGAGACTCTCTTCCACCGTCTGAATCCCAGGTGATGTTAGTTCAATTAACATTAAAACTGACGCCTCATGCTCCACACAGTTGGCTAAGATACTGGTTTTCAAAATTGGCTGCACATTGGAATCATCTGAAAAACTTAAATATTAATACCTAGTCCTACCCTTACAGATTTTGATTCAAAAGGTCTAAGGTGTGGCTTGGACATTAGGATATATTTTTTCCCTGTCTATTTAAGTTTTTTCATGTTGTACAATCAACACGAGATTTGGGTGGGAAAGAGAAAGCCAAACCACATCAGTACCATTTCACCAGTTAGGAAAATAAGATCAAGAACAGTGAAATGCTTTGTGTAACTTCTTCAAGGCTCAGACATCCTTAAGTTAGGACTGAAACCAGCCATGTCTCTCCAAGACTTGGGCCAGTAGAAAGGTTTCTTCTTGGTTTGAAAAGGAAAAACAGAATAGGATGCAGAAATACAAAAATACCTTTTTTTTTTTTTTTTTTTTGAGGCAAGGTCTAGCTCTGTCACCCAGGCCAGAGTGCAATGGTGTGATCATGGCTCACTGCTGCCTTGACTTCCCAGGCTCCAGGGATCCTCCCACCTCAGCCTCCTGAGTAGCTGGGACCACAGGCACATGCCACCACACCCAGTTTATTTTTGTGTTTTTGGTAGAGATGCGGTTTCACCATGTTGTCCAGGCTGGTCTCAAACTCCTGAGCTCAAGCAATCCCCACCCTGGCCTCCCAGAGTGCTGGGATTACTGGCATGAGCCACTCAACCCAGCTGCCCACTGACTTTAATTATACCTTCTCCAATCTCTTAAGATTCATTTGGAGAGTTGCCCCTAATTCATTGAACCAGAATTTTAAGGATTTAATTTAACTGGGAACCAGCAAACTCACATAAAGTGAATGAAAAAATGTTCTTCAGAGGTGGAAAGATGTTGGGTAGCTAGTTTATGCAAAGCTCTAAATTCTTGGAAGATCATTAGAAAAACTTTGCCAAATGGCCACTTCTGAGGCTGATCCCGTGCTCCAAATCCATTTGGGAGGTAGAAGACCTTGAATTACTTGGTCTCCATTTATATAAACACAGCTGGTCAATCAAGTAATTGTCTTAATAATCCAAAAAAGCATCTAGACATTTGAACTAGACATTTCCAGTTGCATATATGGACTTTTAAACATAAAATTGTCTCAGTTTTCTGTTACATTTTGAATGGATCCTGCTTTGACTTTATTTTTACAAATGTGCCAGTAATTTAATTAATAACAGAAGCACATACAAAGAGAATAGCTTCCTTCTCCTTTACATTGTCATTCTTTTTACTTGGTGAAAGCCTGGTGCCAGAATCAGCTTTTTCCATACTTAATGTGTTTTTTAACTACCTTTGTAATCAAACACAGGCATTAAAAGGGATTTAACATTCACTAATGGGATGCCACAAGTCCTAGCTTGTTCTTATCCCAGGTGGCCTCTCACTTCTTCTGGGCATAAATTATTTGGGAATCAGGCGCTTTCTCATTCTCAACATCCATTTTTCTCTCTCATGCTTAGCTTCATCTATATTGGCAAAGTGAAGTGCACAATTCAGACGATGACCCAGATAATGCAAACAAAATTGCCCTTACAGGAATTTTATTTACATATTCATTTAAGTCTCTTAGACTTGAAAGCAGGGACTTACTTTTAAATCTAAGTGACCTTGACAACCACCTCTGTTGGGTAAACTATGGCAGATGGAGTTTTGCTGGAACAGAATCTGTACTGCTAAAGCCAAAAGTATTATTATTTATTACGTTTTGTGTGCCTCAGGCTTCTCGTTATAAAATTAGGATCACAACTCCTACACTGCTGAGTTGTTGATGAGATTAAATGAGATACTAAACATGAAAATATCTGCATACAGTACATATTTAAAAACACACATATCTGTACGTATGTACAATATGCATTGCCTGTTGATCAGGACATTTACATTACACTTTACAATTTATAAAACACTTAATCTACATTTTCTCCTTGATCTTCAAATCAGTTCCGGGAACTAAGGACAGGTTATAACCAATTTACAAAGAAGAGCCCAAGGCTACATGAGTTTAAATGGCTTGCCCAAGACCATACCACTCGTCTGCACTGATACGTACAGCCCCAAAGCTCTCACCGGCCTCCTGCGCTGGCTCCTCATGCTCCACACAGTCGGCTAAGACACTGGTTTTCAAACTTGGCTGCACAATGGAATCATCCAAAAAACTTGTAAATATTAATACCTAGTCCCACCCTTAGACATTTTGATTCAAAAGGTCTAAAAATCTTTTGATTTAAAAGGTGTGGCTTAGACATTAGGATATATATTTTTTCCTATCTATTCATTTAAGTTTTTAATTCAATTTTTTATTATGAGATTACGATAAAGTCACATGCAGTTATTAGAATTAATATAGAGAGATCCTACGTACCTTTCACCAGTTTCCCCCAATGGTAACATCTTGCAAAACTGTAGTATAATGTCACAGTTATGATACTGGCATTCATATAGTCGGGAAGAAGTCAACAGTTCACCACTACAAGGATCCTCCCAATGTTCTTTTTATAGCCATATCTACTTCCCTCTACCCACTCAACCCTAACCCTCGGAACAACTAATCTGCTCTCCATTTCTGTAATTTTGTTTTTTCAAAAATGATACATAAATGGAATCACACACTATGTAACCTTCAGGGATTGACTTTTTTCTAGCACCATAATTCCCTGGAGATTCATCCAAGTTGTTGCATCTATCTATAGTTTATTCTTCTCCAGTCCTCATGGGTGCCTCTCAGTAAGAACTGGAAAACCTGCTTTGTTTTTTGAGACAGGGTCTTGCTCTGTTGCCCAGACTGGAGTG
This sequence comes from Mandrillus leucophaeus, assembly GCF_000951045.1. NCBI lineage: Eukaryota > Metazoa > Chordata > Mammalia > Primates > Cercopithecidae > Mandrillus > Mandrillus leucophaeus. The sequence continues at coordinate 4,366,610 of NW_012108252.1, forward strand.
CAGTGGCACAATCAGAACTCACTGTTGCCTCAAATTCCTGGGCTCATGTGATCCTCCCACCACAGCCTCCCATGTAGCTAGGACTACAGGCATGCACAACCATGCCTGGCTAATTTTTTAATTTTTTTTTTTTAGAGATGGGGTCTATGTTGCCCAAGCTGGTCTTAAACTCCTGGCCTCAAGCAATCCTTGTACCTTGACCTCCCAAAGTGCTGGGGTTACAGGGATGAGCCACTGTGTCTGGCCCTGCTAGAAAAATTTGAATCCACTACAGTTTAACCATTTACCCATTGAAAGATATCTGAGTTGTGTCTAGTTTCTGGCTATTATGAACAAAGCCATTACGAACATTTGTGTACAGGTGTTGTGTGAAGATAGATAAGTTTTCATGTCTCTGGGATAAATGTGCAAGTGCCACTTGTAGCATAGTAGTTGCATGTTTCATTTTTAAAGAAATTGTCAAACTGCTTTCCACAATAACTGTACCATTTTACACTCCCACCAACAATTTATGAGTGACCCAGGCTCTCCTCATCTTCATCTTCACCAGCTTTGGTGGTTTGTTCTTTTTTTCCCATTCTGATAGACGGATAGTAAGGTCTCATCATGGTTTTAACTTGCATTTCCATGGCTAGTGTTGTTGAACATTCTTTTCATGTGCTTATCTGCCAACTATATATCTTTTTCGGTGAAATGTCTGTCATGTCTTCTGCTCATTTTTTAAATTGGATTTTTTAAACTGTTAGTTTTGAGGGGGTCTTTAAAAATTCTATATACTTGTCCTTTGCTGGCTATATTTAACATATATAGTTTGCAAGTATTTTCACTCAGTCTGTAGATTTTTTTTTTTAGCTTCTTTTTTTTTTTTTTTTTTTTTTTTTTT
>NW_012108252.1:4367542-4479310 GCF_000951045.1 Mandrillus leucophaeus
CTCTCCTTGGCCAGGATAGAGTGAAATGGCCTGATCTCAGCTCACCGCAACCTCTGCCTCCCAGGTTCAAGCAATTCTCCTGCCTCAGCCTCCCGAGTACCTGGAATTACAGGCATGCGCCACCATGCCCGGCTAATTTTGTATTTTTAGTAGAGACGGAGTTTCTCCACGTTGGCCAGGCGGGTCTCGAACTCCCAACCTCAGGTGATCTGCCCTCTTTGGCCTCCCAAAGTGCTGGGATTACAGGCTTGAGCCGCCACACCCAGCCTCTGTAGATTGTCTTTTTTTTAGCTTTATTTAAAAAAATTAATAGATTTTAGTATTAGTCCATCTTCATGCTGCTGATAAAGACATACCCAAGTGTGGGCAATTTACAAAGAAAGAGGTTTAATTGGACTTACAGTTTCATGTGGCTGGGGAAGGTCTCACAATCATGGCAGAGAGTGAAAGGCACTCCTTACATGGCAGTGGCAAGAGAGAATGAGGAAGAAGCAAAACCAGAAACCCCTGATAAACCCATCAGATCTTGTGAGATTTATTCACTATCATGAGAGTAGCATGGGAAAGACCAGCCCCCATGATTCAATTACCTCTCCCTGGGTCCCTCCCACAACACATGGGAATTCTGGGAGATAGAATTCAAGTTGACATTTTGGTGGGTACAGAGCCAAACCATATCATTCCATCCCTGGCCCCTCCAAATCTCATGTCCTCACATTTCAAAACCAATCATGCCTTCCCAACAGTCCCCCAGAATCTCAACTCATTTCAGCATTAACCCTAAATTCCACAGTCCAAAGTCTCATCTGAGACAGGGCAAGTCCCTTCAACCTATGAGCCTATAAAATCAAAAGCAAACTAGTTACTTCCTAGATATAATGGGGGTACAAGTATTGGGTAAATACAGCCGTTTCAAATGGAAGAAATTGGCCCAAACCAAGGGGTTACAGGGCCCATGCAAGTCTGAAATCCAGCAGGGCAGTCAAATTTTAAAACTCCAAAATGATCTCCTTTGACTCCAGGTCTCACATCCAGGTCATGCTGATGCAAGAGGTGGGTTCCCATGGTCTTGGGCAGCTCTGCCCCCATGGTTTTGCAGGGTACAGCCTCCCTCCTGGCTGCTTTCACAGGCTGGCATTGAGGGTCTTCTGCTTTTCCAGGTGCACAGTGCAAGCTGTCAGTGGATCTGGGGTCTGGAAGATGGTGGCCCTCTTCTTACAGCTCCACTAGGCAGTTCCCCAGTTGGGACTCTCTGTGGGGTTCTGACCCCACATTTCCTTTCCGCACTGCCCTAGCAGCGGTTCTCCATGAGGGCCCTACCCCTGCAGCAAACTTCTGCCTGGGCATCCAGGCATTTCCATACATCTTCTGAAATCTAGGCAGAGGTTCCCAAACCTCAATTCTTGACTTCTGTGTACTCGCAGGCTCAACACCACGTGGTAGCTGCCAAGGCTTGGGGCTTCCACCCCCTGAAGCCACAGCCTGAGCTGTATGTTGGCCCCTTTCAGTATCTGCTGGAGTGGCTAGGACACAGGGCACCAAGTCCCTAGGCTGTACACAGCATGGGGACCCTGGGCCCAGGCCATGAAACCACTTTTTCCTCCTGTGCCTATGGGCCTGTGATGGGAGTGGCTGCCAGGAAGTTCTCTGACATGGCCTGGAGACGTTTTCCCCATGGTCTGGGGGATTAACATTAGGCTCCTTGCTATTTATGCAAGTTTCTACAGCCAGGTTGAATTTCTTCCCAGAAAATGGGTTTTTCTTTATTATCACGTAGTCAGGCTGCAAATTTTCCAAACTTTTATGCCAACTTTTATGCTCTGCTTCCCTTATAAAACTGAATGCTGGCCGGGTGCAGTGGCTCACATCTGTAATCCCAGCACCTTGGGAGGCCGAGGCAGGTGGATCACGAGGTCAGGAGTTTGAGAACAGCCTGGCCAATGTGGTGAAACCTTGTCTCTACTAAAATACAAAAATTAGCTGGGTGTGTTGGCATATGCCTGTAGTCCCAGCTCTTTGGGAGGCTGAGGCAGGAGAATCGCTTGAACCCGGGAGGCAGAGGTTGCAGTGAGCTAAGATCACGCCACTGCACTCCAGCCTGGGTGACAGAGCAAGACTCGGTCTCAAAACAACAACAACAACAGAAATAAACAAACAAAAAAAGCAGCAACAACAACAACAACAAAAACTGAATGCCTTTAATAGCATCCACGTTAGCTCTTGAATACTTTGCCGCTTAGAAATTTCTTTCACCAGATATCCTAAATCATCTCTCAAGTCCAAAGTTTCACAAATCTCTAGGGCAGGGGCAAAATGCCACCAGTCTCTTTGCTAAAACATAACAAGAGTCACCTTTGCTCCAGTTCCCAATAAGTTCCTCACCTCCATCTGAGACCAAAATGCTATCAGCATTTTGGGCAAAGCCATTCAACAAGTCTCTAGGAAGTTCCAAACTTTCCCACATTTTCCTGTCTTCTTCTGAGCCCTCCAAAGTGTTCCAATCTCTTTCTGTTACTGAGTTCTGAAGTTGCTTCCACATTTTCGGGTATCTTTTCAGCAATTTACTGTATTAGTCCGTTTTCATGCTGCTGATAAAGACATACCTGAGACTGGACAATTTACATAAGAAAGAGGTTTAATTGGACTTACAGTTCCACGTGGCTGGGATTACAAGTGTGAGCCACTGTGCCCAGGCTATAAAGTTAATTTCTTAAAAAGACCTTGGGGCCAGGCGCAGTGGCCCATGCCTATAATCGCAGCACTTTTGGAGGCCATGGCTGGGCAGATCACCTGAGGTCAGGAGTTCGAGACCAGCCTGGCCAATATGGTGAAACCCCATCTCTTCTAAAAATACTAAAATTAGCTGGGTGTGGTAGCAGGTGCCTGTAATCCCAGTTACTCAGGAGGCTGAGGCAGGAGAATTGTTTGAACCCGGGAGGTGGAGGTTGCATGAGCTGAGACTGTATCATTTCACTCCAACCTGGGCAACAAGAGCAAAACTCCATCTCATAAAAACAAAACAAAAACAAAAAACAAAAAAGACCTTGGGCAAATAACTTTTAGGGCAAACTTGGTAACAAACATTTTGGGGAGAGAGATCAGACTGCCTGGACAGTGAGGAAAACAGGATCTTGACATGTGGAAGTGGTAGGACTTCACCACTTGATGTCACTCTAATGCTTATGTCTGTGGAAGGTTCCAGCAAGACAAGTCTCTTCTTTGCTAAAAGATTGGCATTTTTAACTTTGAAACCTCAGGAGAATGACTATGAAATTATATCAAATTTGTTGTGCATGATTTGAAAGCAATTTTTATATGTAAATTTTTCTTCTTGGAAAAGAGATTGATAATTTTCAGAAAGGTAAGTGACAAGGGCAAAAAGGCGTTGTGGAATCTCAAAACTTTGATTTAGCACAAGACTTTGGTTTATCAGATAGGTGACCTTGCACAAGACTCCTAACCTCTCCAGCCCTCAGTGTCCTCACCTGTAAAATGGGGGGAGATACTGTAATGTCCACCTCACAGACTGGGAATAAATGAGTTCATTTGGCATGTACTAAGCACGAACTCTGTGCCATACTCTGCAGCAGACTCTGAGAAAACTAAAATGAGGGAAACACAGTTCCTGCCCTCAAGAAGCTCTGAGTCTAACCTTAGGGACAAATATCTAAGAAGTGAATATATAAGATAATGGTCAACAGACACTGTTTGGTCTCTGCCCTTCAGTGTAGTATGTTATCTGATATCCTCTGGTACCTTGATAAAAACTCTTCTTATGTAGTTTTTTCATAAGGAAAAAATGAATTGTTGGTCTTAATATTTCAATTAAAAGAGGCCTCCCTAATTCCAGTCTCTTCTCCATGCAAACCTGCTCCAGAGGAATGCTGTTGTTGAGAAGGAAATTGACGCAGCTAGAAAGCTCTCCATTGTAGGTAACAGACACACAACCCTAAAGGACATGAATGATGAAGTTGAATGCATGGCTCACAGAACTGAAATACCTGGGAGTGGGTTCAAACTCTAGGCATGGTTTGATTCAGAGGTTCACTTTGTCCCCAGGGCACCAGCTTTGTTTCTCTGAGCTCCACAATCCTTGGTGGGTCAGTTCCAAGCTGGCTTCTTTCCTAGTAACAAATGCCACAGCAGTGCTAGGACACACCCTTCAACTTCACATCAAGCTTCCAAGCAAAAAGCATAGGATTCACTCTCCAGGACTCACTCTACTGAGATCGTATGTTCACCCAGAACCAATCATTATGACCTAAGAGATGGATGTTCTGATTGGCTGAGCCTAAATCACATGCTCTGCCCTGGTGCTGGAAAGGAAGTCAGTCCTGGGTCACATCCGATGCCCATGCAGAAACCAGGAGTTATGGAAAGGGATAAGAGGAAAGTTGGAGGCATCAAATATTCCACCTCGGGAATATGAGCTAGTTCCAAGTGTGATTCCTGGTCTGGAGAAGGGACAAGCGGGTGGAGGTGGGGCTCCTGGTGTGTTCTTCTTAAGCTTCCCTCCTCCTTTTCCTATACCAGCACCATCTTTAGAGAGAGAATTCAACTTGTTTCTTCCTAAGAAACATACCTGTAGAGGTGACCAGTGTGCTCACCCCTCTCTGTGAACATGGAAAGCCCCAATTCTTCAGATAGAGACCACGGGCACCACCCCTCCTCAGCCCATTCCCACTCTCCCACACTACACTCCTATGTCTTTGCTGCCTGGAATTTCCAAGTTGCAAATTCCTGCCCATTCTGCAGGACAGGAAATTCCTACCCTTGCTTCTTTCCTTGGTTCCCACCTCCACTCTCTTTCTTCCAGAATCAGGTAGAAATGTCTAGTCCCTGTAGTTCCCCTACCATCCTCTTCATTTGCACTGAGCTTATGCATTTATATTCTCTACTATGACTCCATGGACTCTGAGAAGGGAGGGGAGATAAACACACAGGGTCAGGGGGTCATCTTAAGCTAGAAGTCACTGACCCATGTTTTTCCACCGAAAATAAATCTCCTGCTGAATCCTTTGGTTAGCTTAAATAGGTTCATGTCAGGGATCTAGCAGTTTACTTACTGTTTTTACAACCCCTGCCACATGAGGGATGCTTTCAAGGAGATGACCAGGTAGTGAAGGGACTGAAGCTGTGACTAGAGGCAGGAGAAGGTGCTGAGGATGTGTGGGAGTGGGGTTCACATGTAGCACTTACTGCTTGTGTGATTTGGGGTACATCACTTTCCCTCTATAAGCCTCAGCTTCCCTCTCTGTATTTCATCAGGCTTTTTACGATCACTTGGGTTGCAAGCAACAGAAACTAATGCTAAGGAAGAAGTTGTGTTGAAGCCACAAATATATATGAAGACATCAGTGTGGCAGGGACGTTGGCAACCTGGAAAACGCAGCCCCACAGAAAAAAATTCACATTTAAGAAAACACTTGTACACTGTGACGGCCAAACAAAACATCTATCGGCCACCTTCAGCCTCCAGGCTTCCAGTCTGCAACATCCCTCTACAGGAAAGAGCCCAGGTTCCATGCCTGCTGCCAAGGCCCTGCTTGACCAGGCGTATTCAAACTCCAGGCTAGATGCCCAATTCTGGACAATGGGGAAGGACTAAAGAGCAGGGCCTTAAGTGATAATGACTGTGTCTGGTTCTTGCCCAAGTCTGTAGCCCCCAGCACTGGGTCCAGGACAGAGGCAGCCTCATGGGGTGCCCCAAATCAGGACCCTTTGCTTAAGGTAAGAGATGACTCAGCGATATTTAAGTCTCAGCCCATCCCAGACTATGCAGCTCATGGATGTCTGATCCCATAGATGGCACCAACTGGGTCGTGAACTCCATTGGAAGGTGAGGGTAGGGAAGGGAGCAGGAACCCACTCTTCTAAGTAGGCAGTTAGTCACCAGCTGACATCTCACAAGCCTCCACAGCCTCTCCCTCAGCCCCAAAGCCAGTAAGTGGCCACCATGCCCAGCAACTTCTCCATTTACAGCATTCCAATGCATCACTACTACCTTCTCGCCACCATGAACACTTAGCTCAGACCTTCCCTCCCTATCAGTGTGGTCCATTAGCTGTGTGTGATTGTCAAGGGTAGAGACTCTTCTGGTCATTTCTCAGTCCCCAGCACTGGGCCTGGCCCACAGTAGATGCATGGTAAGTGCTTTGGGTTGCTGACTAACCATTAAGAACCATGTTCACCCTTCTGGGAATAATCTTGATGTGGATCAGGAGACCTGGGCTCGACCACTGGCATTAGGCTGGCCCTCTCCTCTCTGGTCCTCAGTTTCCCCATCTCTTTTTGTTTTTCTATTTTTGGACATGGAATCTTGCTCTGTCACTCAGGCTGTAGTGCAATGACGTGATCTCAGTTCACTGCAACCTCCACCTCCTGGGGTCAAGTGATTCTCCCACCTCAGCCTCCTGGGGAAGCTGGGATTACAGGTACCCACCACCATGACCAGCTGATTTTTCTATTTTTAGTAGAGACAGGGTTTCATCATGTTAGCCAGGCTGGTCTTGAACTCCTGACCTTAGGTGACCCACCTGCCTTGGCTCCCCAGAGTTCTGGGATTACAGGTGTGAGCCACCACACCCAGCCCAGTTTCCCCATTTCTATAGCAGGGAGAGGACTCGATTTCTAAAGGACCTTCTGGTTCCTCTGACATCCTCTGTGATCAGCAGCTCTGCTTTGTAACTCTGGAAAAATAGCTCCAATTTTGGTTGCAGTTGAAAGGGGTACACCCACAGATGGGTAGAAATGGCGCTTCACACTCAGGAGATGCACTGGCACAGCCTTAGGCTCCCACATTGAGGGTGGCAGGCACTAGAGGGAGGTTAGGGAACCTGGAGTGATCAAGCAGTGTTAAGGTTGGGAGTACTTGTGAGCAGCAGAAACAAGAGACTGGAGTCGGACACCCAGCTGTGCGTCTCCTCCAACCTACTGCTAGGTGACCCAAGCTAGTCCCTTCATCAGAGCCAACCCCCTTAGTTGAGCGAGCGATAAGGAATGTCTGTTGGATCAGGTTTTGAATCTGGAGGTGCTCATAAAACAGGAGGCCACTTTCTAGGCCCTGAGATGATGTCACCATCATGAGGCAGGCAGAGGGGGTGGGACCAGTATGGTAGCCCCTTCCTTAGAGCCCACACCTCCAGTGCAAAAGGTGCTGCCACTTCTAAGCCCGACTCCCCCCAACCCTCTGCTATCAGATTGAAGCAAGAAACCCAGACTAGACAAGAGTCATTTCAGAGTAAAGCTTTATGTGAAATTCTGTAAATGTGTACAGAGTGGCCTGCGGCCACCTGTGCTGGGGGCCTTGTCTGTGGAGATGCCGAGGCTCAGCACTTGCTGTAAATGGCCATGCTGCCCCGCTCCTGAAACTCTTCCTTGCTGACCCAGAGCTGTTGGAAGGCCTGCAGGGAGGCCAGGATGGAGCCACCGGTCCACACGGAGGTCTTCCTCTCAGGAGCTGCAGCCACCGCAGGGCTGTCCCCGGGGCAGAGGAGGCTCAGCTCCCTCTGGAAGCGCTCGGGGAAACCATCCAGCATGGTGCAGCCGCCACACAGCAGCACGTTGGCGGCCATCTCCTCCTTGAAGCCCGTGTCCTGGCAGCGGCCCAGGCAGGCAGCCGTGAGCTCCGGGAGGCCCGGCTGGGTGCTGCCCGCCAGGGAGGGCTGGAAGAGCATCTCAGAGCAGCGGAAGCGCTCCTGGCCAATGGTGATGAGCTTGCCGTCCGGGAGCTCGTAGTCCACGCGCAGCTCCTCCGGGACCAGGCCGAGCTCCTCCTCGGGCAGGAAGGCCGCATAGCAGCACTTCTTCTTGATGTGCTCTATGATGTGCAGGTGGTCGTCCGTGAATGCGTGGCCCGCCTCATTGAGCAGCTGCATCAGGTAGTTGGTGAGGTCACCCCCAGCATAGTCGGCGCGGCTGGTCAGGCCCGGCAGCACCTCGCCCTCGGAGATGGGCACCACGTGCGAGACGCCGTGCCCGCTCTCCACCACCAGTCCCGAGGTCTTGCCGTACGAGTAGATGGACAGCAACGACTGGGACGTCACGTGCATAGCGGGAATGCCGAAGGTCTCGAACATGAGCTCTGCGTACTTCTCCCGGTTGCTGCTGGGGCTGAGCGGAGGGTCGGAGACCAGCACAGCGTGCTCCTCGGGCAGGATCTTCATGGCCGTGCGGAAGATGTACTCCCAGATGTCCTGCACGCAGTCCCAGTCCACCACGATGCCGTGCTTCAGCGGGTTCACCAGCTTGAGAGGTGTCTCCGTGTTGAGCAGCTCGTGGCCCACTAGGGTCCCCTTGCGGGTGTCGCCAGCGTCGGCCGCCTCGGGGCAGCGTTTTCCTACGGTGGAGGAGATGAAGTAGGTGGGCCTCGGCTCTCCCGCGTAGCCGCACTTGCAGTACTGGGAGCCCAGGTCGATGACAACCGCCTTGATCTTGCGCACCTTCCTGGGCTTCATCTTGAGCTGAGTGGCCGCACCTGTGTCCCGGAGGCCGGCGTCAGAGCCTGGCCGTGTTCCTGCCTCTCCAGGGTCACCCTGAGCCGTGCCCAGGGCCATGGGGCTGTTCCTTGTCGCCATCTGCCTCTCTCACTCCCCTTCTCACATCCACAGCCTAGAGCTCCCGGGGGAGAAATGAGACACCCCCCGCCAACCACCCCCAGTAGTGCCATGGCAACCACCTGGGATTGTGATGTCACTCAGGGCTGGTCCATTCAGGCAGCGGGGGGAGGGCTTGGCTTTGGCCGACTCTTGGTGTGTCACCCCCATCTCTGTAACTCGTTTGCTCCAGGACAGAGCACGTGTTGGGAGTTTTAGAAATCCAAGCACACTGGGGTCTCAGAGGTTTCTGCTCAACCCCCTTGCATTTCCATGCCTAACCTGCTCACTACTGGACACCTTTCCTCTTCTGCCTCTTGGTGGAGAGGGCCTAAGTATTTGAGCCCCTCCAGTAAGGCAGGCACTGCACTAGGTACTTCACTTGTGGTGTTCTGCAGGTAGGCAGAGCTGAGGAAATGAGGCTCAGAATTCTAAGGACTTGCCCAAGAGCAAACAGCACTTGGGGTGTTTGTACCTTAACCCAAATTCATCAAACTCCAATGCACTAGGCCCCCTTGACCGCCCCAAGAGTTCTTTCCTCCCTTCATTCAACATTTACTGGAGTATGTGGTAGGTCCCGCCCAGTGCAGCCTGCCAGTGATAGATGATAAAAACCCAGGCCACCAGCAGTGCCCAGTCTAGACAAGAAAATGGAATGGGTGCCGGTGGGTTTGCAGGAAGAAGTCTACTTGGAGAACTCATTTGAGACCGGCAGTCAGAAGGTGCTCTAGAGAGGAGGTGATGCTTAAGTTGAATCCTGGAAGAGGTGTAGGTATTTGTCAAGTAGTTAAAAGGAGGGGAAGACATCCCAGGCAGAGAGCACAGCTTGAGCAAAGGCTCAGATGGAGGCACAGTGAAGAACTTCCCACAGTGAAAGTGTTTGGAAAAACAGATGAAGCTAGAGAAGTCACAGAGCCAAATAGAGAGGGCATCGAATGCCAGGAGTAGGTTTAGACTAAATTGAGGAGAGCCAGGGAATCTATGAAGACTTTAAGCAGGGGAATGATCAGATTTGCTCTCTAGAAAAATGTTAGAAAGGGCCAGGCGCACGCCTGTAATTCTACCAGCACTTTGGGAGGCCGGGGCGGGTGGATCACGAGGTCAGGAGTTCAAGACCAGCCTGGCCAAGATGGTGAAACCCCATCTCTACTAAAAATACAAAAATTAGCCAGGCCTGGTGGCGGGTACCTGTAATCCCAGCTACTTGGGAGGCTGAGGCAGAGAATTGCTTGAACCCAGGAGGCAGAGGTTGCAGTGAGCTGAGATCGCACCACTGCAACTCCAGCCTGGGACAAAGACTCCATCTCAAAAAGAAAAAGAAAAAGAAAAAGAAAAATGTTAGAAAGATTGGCATTTGGCTGTAATGTAGAGAATGGATGGGAGGAGCAAGACTAGAAGCTGAGACCTGAAACGAGGCTATTGGAGAAATTCCGATAAGACTTGAAGGTGGCCTGACCTAGGGCTGTGAGAGTGTGGAAGCGAGGAAGAGCCTGGTTCTAGAGAAATTTAGAAAGTAGAATAGAATCCAATCTGTTGTTTCCCCAACCATCCCTCACTTTAATCCAAGCTCTTACTCTGGCATTTGAGGCCTTCCCTCATGGGCTCCTGTGATGTGGGATGTGAGGCAGAGGGAAGGATGAATCCCTTACCTGGACCCAAGCAAAGAAAGATGGCTTGTCATCTAGAAAGGACCAATTCACTAGAGTGCCAGAGGGATCTGCAACTTAAGCTGCCCCTTCTCACTCCAAAATCAAAAAGGCAGATTAGGGCTTTGGTGGTGAAGAGTCAAGAAAAAAAGGGGAAGAGCAGCAACTGGGCCTGAGGAAGTTTTCTGGGAGAATTAAGACAAGCAGAGGTGCCTGAGGAATTGATTAGGCAACATGCATGGGAGAAAAAGAGTTAAGAAATACTGCCATGGAGCGTGTAAGAATGCTAATGAGGAACATGTGGGGATTTTTGTTTGCTGAATTTTTGTTGGTTTGTTTTTGAGACAGAGTTTCGCTCTTTCGCCCAGGCTGGGGCGCAGTGGTGCAATCTCGGCTCACTGCAACCTCCACCTTCCAGTTTCAAGCGATTCTCCTGCCTCAGCCTCCCGAGCAGCTGGGATTACAGGCGCCTGCTACCATGCCTGGCTAATTTTTGTATTTTTAGTACAGACGGGGTTTCACCATGTTGGCCAGGCTGGTATTGAACTCCTGATCTCATGATCCACCCGCCTTGGCCTCCCAAAGTGCTGGGATTACAGGTGTGAGCCACCACACCCAGCCTGCTGAATTGTTTCTTGGAACATGGCAGCATTCAACTATATTATTTGGGTAACAACTTTCTAAGGGTTACAATTATGAACATCATGACCCAGAAATGCCCTGTGGTGGGATCATGAAATCACAGAAGCTCAGGATTGGACCCTTCAGTTCCCTCTAGAACATCCCATCCAGCAGTCTGACATGGACAGCTTACCCCGTTTTGGCCAGCCATGAGTGATAAATGTTTTGTCACACTGGATTGGCATGTGTACCTCTCTGAAGCCATTGATTGGTCTTGCGTCTACTCTTGAAGTTCTACGGAGCAAGCAAATTCTTCCACGACAACTCTTAGGCTATGTAAAGGCAGTGCTCATGGACTGCCAGAGACTACTTTTTATCCATTCCTTACAGAAAGGCAGTACAGAGCAGAGGGAAGACCAAGGAACTGGAATCCAGAGACCTGGGTTCAAACACAGATTTATTATTTATAATCTGTATGACTTTGTGTAAACTACTTGAAATGTCGTTTGAATGTGATTACCATATTGCTATGTCCCCTCGCCAATCTGACCCATATCCATGGCCTCCAGGTTTCTGCCTTGAGCTGCTAAGTGGATGGTGGCACCACAAACACACACATGGAATGCAGGGGGAGGAAGGGAAGGCATGTACGGGGAGAGAATGAGCTCCATCTGGGGCATGCTGACTTAGAGATGCCCAAAGGCCACTAGGCTGTGGGACACTGGGCTGGAGCACGTGGAAGGGGAAGCATTCGGATCCAGATTTGCCTGCTCAGTAGCTCATCTCCCCCTGAAGACAGCTCCTCTCCCTTCCACCTCAGGGAAATGGGCACAGTCTTGGGACCTGAGTGTCCACACTGGGGTCTGAGCTGTGAGAAAGCAGCTCAAAGTGCCTGTTTGGCAAGGATCTTCTTTGTTGAGAGCTCCTGACTCAGGGGTTCTCCAGCATATTCAAGAGTTGGAAAGGCTGTGGTGGACTCCAGTAATTTTTAAGAAAAACTACAGGTGATTAATGAGAAGAAACGCCACGCCAGATTTTCTTTTTTTCCCTCCCATAGCTGCTAAACTTCCAGGGGCTTGGCTCACCTCTCCTCCAAAGGTCAAGGGCGGGTAGTGTCTCAAAAATTGAAGCCAGGAGCCAGGATGCACCTCAGGGATAAGTGTGTTCTTTAATCTCATCTTTCCATGTTCTCTCCCTCCACTATAGAAGAGAACCCCAGGGTTGGCCAGGCGCGGTGGCTCACACCTGTAATCGCAGCACTTTGGGAGGCCGAGGCGGGCAGATCACAAGGTCAGGAGATCGAGACCATCCTGGCTAACACGGTGAAACCCCGTCTCTACTAAAAATATAAAAAATTAGCCAGGCGTGGTGGCGGGCGCCTGTAGTCCCAGCTACTCAGGAGGCTGAGGCAGGAGAATGGCATGAACCCAGGAGGCAGAGCCTGCAGTGAGCCAAGACCCCGTCACTGCACTCCAGCCTGGGCAACAGAGCGAGACTCTGTCTCAAAAAAAAAAAAAAAAAAAAAAATGACCCCAGGGTTGCTTTCAAAAAGGGGTCATCCCATGGTTTTTTTGGTCTGAGCCAGAGGACTAAAAGTAGGTGTGATCCCATTAGAAAATGTGACCCAACATATTTTGAGCAATAGAGGGTGCCTCTCCCTAGAGGGACCTCACTAGGGACCCCAGGGAGCCCACACAGACCTTAGCTGATGACAGTTGTGGGGGGCTGTGTGCTAGGCAGTGGAGGTTTAGGGCACGGTGTCAACAGTCTCTGCATTCTTCCATCATTACCACTAACCGTGTGCTGACCCACAGAGGGAGAGAAGAGGCACAGAGGGTAACAGGAAGCTTAGGGGAAACAGGGTTTTGATTGGGGGTACCCAACATGTGAAACTGAGAGGTGAAGAAAAGGAGGGCAAGTGTTTCGTTGGCTTTTGCTCAGAGAATGTGAGGGGAATCCCTATGCTCAAGGACCTTACAGACTAGACAGAATAACTGCCTTACACTAAGGCATCACCTCTTCCACACACAAATGCAGAAAGGGCAATGACAGATGATAGATGGGCAAGCCTGGGCAGCCCAGGAAGAGCAAACGAGTCAGAGCATGTCAGGCTTGGAGTGTATTAGTGAAGAGGGAGGCACAGGACAGGTGAAAGGGTCCTCCAAAGGTGTCCACATCTTAATCCCTGGGACCTGTGAGTATATTAACTTTCATGCCAAAAGGGATTCCGTGGATGGGAGTAAATGAAGGAATCTGAGATGGGGAGAGTATTCTGGATGGCCTGGGTGGGGCCAATGTAATCACAAGGGTCCTTATATGGGGGATACAGGAGGGCCAAGGGCAGAGAAACAGATGTGACAATGATAGCTGTAGTCTGAGACTCTCAGTCTTTTAAGATGGAGGAAGGGACATGAGCCAAGGAACACAGGTGGCCTCTAGGAGCTGGAGAAGGCAAGAGGAAGTATTGTCTCCTATACCTCCAGAAGGAATACAGCCCTAAAAGAACCTTAATTGTAGTCCACTAAGAAGAATTACGAACTTCCGACCTCCAAAACAGTAAGATAATAACTGTGAGTTGCTTTAAGCCAGTACATCCACGGTAATTTGTTACAGCAGAAACAGGCAGCTAATACAGGCTCTTCTAGGAGTCCAGGTTAGTGAAAAGGTACCAAGCAGCTATAGATTTCTCAAAATTCAAGTAGGCTTTGGGGAGAAAAAAAATGGAGGGTTTTAAATTACATATGTCTTTGGTTACCATATACAGAACTTTTGAAATAAAGTCAAACAATCTGAGTTGTCCATGCAAATCCCTGAACAGCAGAGGCAATTAAACTGTTTTTCAGGCAGCCAGGTATTGAAAGTAATTTCCTGTTTTTCCTTCAAAATTCCATGCCATGATCTCACCCACTAACCAATGAAGCAAGAAACTGAGATTTTGTCCCTGGGATGACACCTTGCTGCCCCCATCAGATAGTCACAAACCTCATGAGACTGGACTTGGTCCTTTTCTTCTCTCATAGCCCAAAGGAACTGAAAGAAGGACCCATAGCCTCTCTAAAGGAGAAAGCCCATTATTGTGGTGACTGCCTCTTTTATGAAGGGCTGGGATCAGGTTCAAGGTGTGGCATCACATAAGGCTGGATTCTGTCCTGAGTGTTGCAGGCATCCACACCAATGTGTCCAGCTTCAGAAATGGCATGCAAGATGGTGGCCAAGCAGCCTAAGAGATGCATACTAGGTCCCATCAAGCTGTGTCCCAGCACATCCTGGGGAGGAAGCCACAGTCGGGAGAGCTTGGCTACTCCTGGTTAGATATCCTTGGATGAGCTACGCACCTACAAGCCTCAGTGTTGTCAGTTGGATTTTTTAGGGTCTAATTTCACTGCCTATTCAATGACCCTGATGAAGGCACAGTAAGTGTACAAATGTATATCCAAAAATAATTCCTCTTAAGGTTGTTCTAAGTGTCACCCTTAGTGCCCTTGACATAGTCACCGTAGCAGCAAAGGATCCCGCTAACATCTAAATCAGATGGTGTCGGTGCTCTGCACCAAATCCTCTAGTGCTTTCTGACCTTATCCATGATCCTCGCATTGGCCTGTGAGGCCTACCGTGAGCTGCTCGCCTTCCCCCACCCCATCTCATCTAATTTTCCTTACTCCTTCCATGCCAGCCACATTTGTCTTCCTGCTCCTCCTCTAACTCAAGAGGTCAGCAAACTTTTTAAGGGCCGGTCAATACTTACTTGCATTCAGCTTTTTGGGCAATACAGTCTTCAAAGCCGTGACTCAGCTCTACTGCTGTACTGCAAAGGCAGCCATGGACGATACAAACATGAATGAACACGGCTGTATTCCAATCCAACAAGCTGGGGACTGGACTGGACTGCAGCCTGCTGACCCCGATCTAACTCTTCACACATCTGCCTCCAGTCCCCCGCACCTGCTGTTCCCCTGACAAACACGTGGCTCTCTCCCTCACCTCCTGCAGGTCTTCATTCAGATGTCACCCTCTCAGGAAGCTCTGCCAAGGCCACCCTAGCACTGCCACCCTGCTTTTGCTCTTAATGCTCATTCTGGTTATTGTCTGTCACCCCCACCCCCCACCAACTAGAATAAGGGATTTTGTCTGTTTTTTTTTCACCACCGAATTCCCAGCTGCCTTGTATATAGCAGACACTCAAGAAATATTAATTAATTGAATAAATCAGTCTTGTTACAAAATGTAGGAAAAGGGGAGGCATTTCAAAAACAATATCCCAAATGTACCCTAACACAGGATAAGGGTTTGCAATATCTAGAAAGCCCAGGTCACCAGATTACATCATAATTAGTGATGTCATTGTTGGGAAAATTCTCAGGGTATCCTCTGATGTAGGCCTTTCAGGCCTTGAATCCAGTGGGATTGAGAACTTTCTAAGAGTGCTGCGGCTCTTGACAACATGTGGGCTCCACCGGCAGCAATCATGGGGGATGGGCCCGCCAAGAAGGTGGGTAACCAGGCCCCCCTGCAGACACAGGCCCTCCAGACTGCCTCTTTAAGGGATGGTCCGGCAAAGCGGGCCGTGTGGGTCCGCCGCAGGAGTTCAGAGCCACAGGAACCTACTGAATCAAAGGCAGCCAAGGAGGGGCCCAAGCAGGAGGTGACCAAAGCAGTGGTCGTGGACCTGGGCACTGGCTACTGTAAATGTGGCTTTGCCGGCCTGCCAAGACCCACCCACAAGATCTCAACAATGGTGGGCAAGCCCTACATGGAGACCGCCAAGACTGGGGATAATCGCAAGGAGACATTCGTGGGACAGGAACTCAACAACACAAACGTTCATCTCAAGCTGGTTAACCCTCTGCGACATGGCATCATCGTGGACTGGGACACAGTGCAGGATATCTGGGAATATCTCTTCCGACAAGAGATGAAGATCGCGCCGGAGGAGCATGCGGTCTTGGTTTCAGACCCACCGCTGAGCCCACACACCAACAGAGAGAAATATGCTGAAATGCTGTTTGAAGCCTTCAACACTCCTGCGATGCACATCGCCTACCAGTCGCGCCTGTCCATGTACTCCTATGGAAGGACCTCCGGCCTGGTGGTGGAGGTTGGCCATGGCGTGTCCTATGTGGTCCCCATCTACGAGGGTTATCCTTTGCCCAGCATCACAGGAAGGCTGGACTACGCAGGCTCTGACCTGACAGCCTACCTGCTAGGCCTGCTGAACAGTGCGGGAAACGAATTCACCCAGGACCAGATGGGCATCGTGGAGGACATCAAGAAGAAATGCTGCTTTGTGGCCCTGGATCCCACTGAGGAGAAGAAAGTCCCTCTCAGTGAGCATACGATCCGCTACGTGCTGCCGGATGGGAAGGAGATTCAGCTGTGCCAGGAACGGTTCCTCTGCTCAGAGATGTTCTTCAAGCCGTCTCTCATCAAGTCCATGCAGCTGGGCCTCCACACCCAGACCGTGTCCTGCCTTAACAAGTGTGACATCGCCCTCAAACGGGACCTCATGGGGAACATCCTGCTCTGCGGGGGCAGCACGATGCTCAGTGGCTTCCCCAACCGTCTGCAGAAGGAGCTAAGCAGCATGTGTCCCAATGACACCCCGCAGGTAAACGTGCTGCCTGAGAGAGACAGTGCCGTGTGGACCGGTGGCTCCATCCTGGCCTCACTTCAGGGTTTCCAACCACTGTGGGTCCACCGCTTTGAGTACGAGGAACACGGGCCTTTCTTCCTCTACAGAAGGTGCTTCTGAACGGCGATGAGGATGGCCGCTGCACTGGCAGCGCGTACCCTCGGCGGGGTGAGCGCACTCCCACACACACGGGTGGAGCCGTTGCTTATTCCTGTAGCATTAAACACCCCTCATATGCCCCTCCTCAGTGTGCTTCTCTACTTCCTGACTTCATGAGAACAACTTCACACATGCGGCATCTGCCTTAAAATATACATTTCCTAAGACAAAAACAGGAGTAGGGGGAGGATGAACGAAAAAGACATGCATTGTATGTGGATTGCTTAAACATTCACTTGCTCTAAAATTATGCTGCCCCTTATTTTGTGCATTCCCCACTTTAGGAACTACTTTATGGTTAAACTCTGCGTGGAGGGGGGAGTGCAATGAAGATTAGACTGTAAATGCTGTTGGGGCATATAAGCAGTTACCTTTCCATCAATGCCAGTAGGAAGCATGCTGTAACAGTGCAACCTCCCACAAAGCATCAGTGTCCATTTCACACTTCATCAGCAACCCGGACGGACTGGAAAGAGCTGGCAAAGCTGTCTGAGCCCTGCTTTAACAGGAGTTTCTTTTAATTCCAACAGTCATTTATTGAGACATATCTCAATACCAGTTCTTACTAAGCCATCACGGCGACTGGCTGCTGAAGCCTAGCATATTACAAGCAAGGCATATGTATATGCCTTAAAGGGCAACTCTTCAGAGAACAAGTGCCATACAGATTTCCCTTTTTAAAAACCGAAGTAAGATTGATCTTGGGCTATCAGCAGGGAGGTTAGGGATTGAAGCTACAGTCATTCTCCAGACACTTCAAGTAGTAGCTGACCATCTCCCAGCAGACTGGATTCTCCATCAGCCTAAAACACACACAGTTGGAGTCTGGGGTGTGCTCAGGAGAGAGGCTGCTGGTTCTGGGGCTGATGGTATGGGTCTGTGGGAGGCTGCCCTATGTGGGTCATTCTAACCCAACTGGGAGCCCAAAGGAATACAGAGACCCTCAGTAGCCAGGGAAGCCCTTCCAGGGCCCAGCGAACTCTATGGTGTTCCTGCAGGGGGAGTTTGTAATATGAGCACTTTAAATTGGAGATTCTTTAGAAGAGCCCCCAGTACATTCTCTGTCCTGTCTTTAAAGTTCAGAATCTGAACACTAGTGGGTGCATAAAACAGTGGACGGAACATGGGCTCTGGACTCTGTGGTTTGAAACACTATTTTGCTACCACCTAGGTGTGTGACTTGAGTTTGTCTGCCTGCAAAACTGAGTATGAACGCCTACCTCACACAGCTGATTTGTAAAACAGTGAAAAACATCTGAATACCAATACGAGACTCCTGGAGGTGCTCACAACAGCCAGCTAGTATCTTTAAGTTTCTGCCTCTTATGCAGAAGGCCAAAAGTCTCTTACTATAGTCCTTAGTCACACAGGCACTCAAAGGCACGCATTCTGCATTTAGAGGAGAGCTGGCACCTCCACCATCTCCAGGGAGAAGCCCTCCAGAGCCGCCCTCACAGGTGCCAGGTTTGCCTACACAGCCTTGAAAGGCCTCAAGTACCTGACCCTGGATCCAGGCCTGGTGAGTAAGAGTATCTGGCTGGTACCAGCAGAGAGAGAGCCACAGAGGGGCATGTGAGGTTCCCATGGTTCAGCACGGATGACTAAGCCTTATGCTGGACTGTCAGGGAATCAGGAGTTGGGGACACTGACCTGAGAAAAAGGGACATCTTTACCTCAGTTTCTGCCCAAACCGCTCTACTGTCAACCCATGATCATTCACTGATGTGCAAGCTGAAGTCTGGTTAGTTCTTAACCTTTGGACCTCTTTGGCAGGGTGGTAAACCCATAAACCTCTTCTTAGAATAATGTTTTTAAATGCGTAAAATACAGTGTATGATTACAGAGGAAACCTATCTTATGGATATGCTCTATCTACCGATCCCTTCGGGATGTATGAACCCCACGTCACAGATCCCTAAAAAGGCAAGGGTCTTAATGAAAAGGAGAGTTGGGAGGTGGTTCTGGAGGATGGGCGTCTCCAGGCCTTCCTAGGCCTCAATGTTCATTTCTAAATGAAAAAATACCAATTGAAGGCTGAGCAATTGTGCAGTCTTTTTCAAAGCACTTTATGAATGTTCTCACTTGATGCTCACAAGTATGCCCTCGCAGAAAAAGAGAATTTCCTCATAAAAAGCGATAGTTTTACTAAGTATTTGGAACTTACCTTAGCACAGTAGTTCTCAAGTGGGGGCAACTTTGGCCTGTAGTGGACGTTTAACAACGTCTAAAGATATTTGTGGTTGTCATAACAGGGGTGGGAGTGTGTACTACTGGCATCTAGGGGTTAGAGACCAGGCAAGTCGTTAAATATCTTACAATGTGCAGGGAAGCACCTCCCAACACCCAAAGAAAGAATGACATGAACCAAAACGACAACAGTGCCATTGAGAAACTCTGCTTAGCTTGATGGGCACACACAAGACTGAAGAAAAGCAAGGCTCAGTGAGATTAAGTGACTTTGTCCAAGACTGCTAAAAGGGTTGGACACATGGCCCAAAGCCTTGTTCTTTCCTTTATACCAACCCAACAACTGTTGTTCTTAAAGGTCTGGGGACTTTAGAGCCAGTAGGAATAGTGGTGGAGCAGCCCAGTGCAGGCACAGGCAAGGGCCCAGGGAGCACAGAGAACACAGAAGCACGAGAATCCAAAGCAGGCCTTCAGCACTGCCAAATGTTACCGAATTAGCCTTGCCTGATCTCCAGCCTCGTGAATATGTACAGCTACCTAGCTCCTAAGATTTATTTGCAGCCAGTTACTAATAAATATGACAAACAAGAAAGAACAGCCAAAGACTCCCCAGGGCTTGTCCAGGCGGTGCTTCTAGAGAATATGGGAGTACAATAACCAGCACAAGAAGAAGAACAAATCTAATTTTGCTTCTCAAATTTGCAGTCACCTTAGGTTACTAAGCATCGTCAGTTTTACTTATTTTTAAAAACACCCTCTTCAGTTATTGCTATGACAAATCTCTCAAATGTGTATGTATATATACATGCATATATAATTAAATTTAAAATATGCAGCAGGGCTAAGAAATTGCACCAAGCTACATCCATAAAGGCATATAAAAATTGCTCCTAAGTTTTTTTTTGTTTTGAGACAGAGTCTCGTTCTTGTCCTATCCAGGCTGGAGTACAGTAGCATGATCTTGGCTCACTGCAACCTCTACCTTCCCAGGTTCAAGTGATTCTCCTGCCTCAGCCTCCCAAGTAGCTGGGATCACAGGTGCCCGCCACCACGCCTGGCTAATTTTTTTTGTATTTTTAGTAGAGATGGGATTTCACCATGTTGGCTAGGCTGGTCTCAAACTCCTGACCTTGTAATCCACCCACCTCAGCCTCCCAAAGTGCTGGGATTACAGGTGTGATCCACTCGTGTGACCCAGTCGGCCTCAGTTTTTTAAAAAGCATAAATTTAAAATGCACTTTGAACTGAAGAAGACAGTCTTCTGCAAGTTCCCTCTTGAAGTTTAGAGCATCTGAGCAAAGCTATCTGACTCAATAGAACCAAGAAAAGTAAAGGTTTTACCTTATTGCAGCATGAACTTGCTTTGGGACAGAATCCAAAGTTATGTACTCTTTTCTAAAACGTGACAGAATCTTGCCCCCAAATTAAGCATTCACCACTCAGAGGAGTTCTCTCCTTTCCTCATACACTCGGTTTTCCCCCCATGAATTCTTCTTGGCTTTGCCTCAATTTGGAAGGTCTCCTCCTGCCTGCTTCTTCTAAAAATGAACAAAATTCAATCCTGCTCAGATGACAGAAACAGTAATTGATAGTAATTTGCATTCAAACAAATTATTTCTTGCTGCTTCAATACATTATTTAAGGAAACTGAATGTCCAGGAAAATTCACACCATTATCAATGAACACATTTACTTCTATTTCCAATCTATCAGCATGGGTCCCTTTACAATTATCCAAAGCAAGAGCACTATAATATATTCAAATATAAGCTACCATGCTTATTTACCCATGCCAAAGAGTGGCTACAAAGTACTTGCAGCCTTTCAATATTGGGCACTTAATTACAGCAAATCCATATAAGTCAAAAAGTAGATTTCAAAAGTAAAGTGTATCTTCTTCCTCTTCTTTTTAAAAGCTATTATTTTGTGAAAATGTTTAAACATACAGAAAAGTTGAATTTTACAGTGAATACTCCTAGATTGATTCTGTAGTTGACACCTTGCTATACTGGGAAAGGTTTCTTAAATTACAGTTTTGGCTATATCACTTCTTTGAGGATCAAACGCAGCATTTCCTGTTTGTTTATGTGCAGTGCTGTGGTTTGGGCATCTGTTTCCCTAAACCTCATGTTGAAACGTGATCACCAATGTTGGAAGTGGGGCCCAGTGGGAGGTGTTTTGGTCACGGGGGCAGATCCTACGTGAATGGCTTGGTTCTATCCTTGTGGTAATGAGTGAGTTTTCACTCTATTAGTTCCTTTGAAAGCTGGTTGTTTAGAGACACAAATGGACTAAGATACACAGTCAGGAAGGTCTGGTTCTGATATTTAAAACATGGAAGAATTTTTAATTAGAATGAAGTGGGCGTTTTCTAGATTCACCATAAAAATAAAATATTCTCATTTTGAGACAGTTTTTTTTGGTGCGGGGGCGGGGGGCGGTGGAGAATTGAGTAAAAGAGAAGTCAATAAAGCACCATAAAGAAAAATAAATGAAGTGGCCTAGACGCTAACAAAAATATCTGAGTTAAAGAAACAGCATTTGGAGAACAGAGAATAATTCACAACCATGCACGCCATACAATGCACACTGATCACTCAAACCAAACGTGCATGATACTGTTTAGAAATTCTAATCTGTTTCAGCTCTAACATTGCTAACTCTCTAGCAGAAAATACACAGGCAGTAAAACAGTCCCGGTAGACATTTTAATTATAGGAGGCTCAGCCCAGTTATAACTGAAAGCACATGACCTGGTAAGATGTTACAAAATAACAGCTGTCAGCAAAGGAGGGCTTATAATTTCAAAGGATACTTTTTATTCTGCTTTAGTTTAAGGTGACAAGAAACCATTTAAGTGATTACATTTGACCAAATGTAGCACTAATAGCCATTGTAATCTTCTCCTCCAATAAAATAAGACAATTTAGAAACATTATTTTACTTGTCTTCACACTTTTGAGGTAGAAACCATGAAACATTAATCTCATGATTACCATAATTATGCTCTCAAACAGCCCAAGTGAAAGAATAATCATTCTCACAAAATGATGCCATAATGGTTAAAGCTTAATGTCTTGCTAATGATTAAGATGTACATACAAAATAAAACAGAATTGCTTGTTGTCTGCTGAAGTTCTTGGCAACGCTAAGGTAAGTTATCATTTTACTCTTTCCAGTTCTCAACAGACAGGCCTCAAAGAGCAAGGGGTGGTAGGACAACAGGAATTAGTGGCAATGGTCTTCTCTGTTGGATCCCTCCTAACTGTGGTCACTCAGTCTAGCAGGCTCAGCTTCCACTGGGTTCTTTTGTTGATCTTTGGTGGTATAAAAAGCTCAGCATCTAAAAGTAAGAAAGGAAGGGAAATTGTGACAGACATACCCTTGTTGGAGGGCGCTGAGGCAGTAACTCCAAATTAAACAAACTAGGCAGGTGGGGTTTGCAGCAATATGACCATCAGAGCCAGAGTTAATGTGTCTGCTACCCCTGCAACCTCCAGGCCAGAGCAAACACAGCCTGGAGGTCCTGCCCTGAGAGGAGGGACTGCATTTCAACCTTAGGCATGCTCACTCAGTGATTCAAAATGGAACAATGTTCTGTATTTCAATCTGGTGGGAGGGGTGGTGGCAGCAGTTACATGGCTGTATACATTTATTAAAACTTATCAAGTTGTACACCTGAAATCTCTGCATTTCACTATATATAAAGTCTATCTCAATTGTTAAGGAATAGCAAAATGTGGTAGCACATATTCAGTAAGTGAAGTTAATGGACAGAAACTATGATGAAACTTCGACAAACATGTTGATCAATAAAGATGCCCCTGCTTTAAAAAAAGTAAATGGAGAGAGAAGGTTAGGAAAAGATTCTGTCATTGTAACCTAAAACTCCCAGGCACTCTTTCACTTAGATTTGTTAAGTCTCTTTTCTAACCAGGAATCACATACTGGAAGCAGAGATATGAGAAAATATGTATATATAAGGATTTTCTTTTTCAGCATTATTTATGATAAACTTCCAGCAGTAAATCTGTACATATGAGCTATGCAGGCATGACAAATTACAGTTGATCCTTGAAGGTAGGTTATGGGTGTGGACCCCCGCTGCACAGTCAAAAATCTGCATGTACCTTTTTTTTTCTTTTTTTGAGACAGGGTCTCCTTCTGTTGCCCAGGTTGGAGTGCAGTGGCACGATCACGGCTCACTGCAGCCTTGACACCCCAGGTCCATGTGATTCACCTCAGCCTCCCAAGTAGCTGGGACTACAAGTGTGCACCACCATACCTGGCTAATTTTTGTAGAGACGAGGTTTCACTATGCGGTCCAGGCTACTCTCAAAACTCCTGGTCTTGTTCCACCCACCTCAGCCTCCCAAAGTGCTGGGATTACAGGTGTGAGCCACCACACCTGGCCCCATGTTTAACTTCCGAATCTCCAAAACTCAAGTGCTAATAGCTTACTGTTGTCTGGTAGCGTACTGGCAACATAAAAAGTCAGTTAACAAATGTTTTGTATGTTATATGTATTATATACTATACTCCTACAATAAAGTAAGCTAGAGAAAATATTAAGAAAACAATATTTACTATTCTTTAAGTGGAAGTGGATCATCATAAAGGTCTTCATCTTTGTCATCTTCACGTTGAGTAGGCTGAAGTGGAGGAGGAAATGGTGGGGTTGGTCTCACTGTCTCAGGGGCGGTAGAGATGAAACAGGTAGGGGAGGTTAAAGAGGAGACAACAGAGGTGGGCACACTCAGTCACTAACTTCACAGAAATACACCATAATTTCTGATGTTTTTGCTTTTCATGTCTCTAAGGTACCAATCCTTCCACAGTTTCTTTTAGTTTCAGTGCCCATATCATAGAATCATCTATGTTGTAGAAGAAGCCAAACGCAGTCTTGAATAATTGGAATCTTTGGAACAAATGTCAATTTATTTTCTGGCACTGCTTCTTCTATGTCATCTTCCTCATTGTCTGGCACTGGTTTGGAAGCACTCTTCTCCATCAAGTCATCTTCTGTTAATTCCTCTGGTGTGATGTCTACCACCTCTTGAATTTCTCCAAGACCCCTATCTTGACATCCTTCATGCATTACTTTTTTTTTTTTTTGCCAGATCCACAATCTCTTTCATGATTTCCTTGATAGGCTGTCATAAATCCTGTGAAGTCATGCACATCTGGACACAGCTTTCTCTAGCAGGAATTTATTGTCTTGGGCTTGCTAGCTTTCACAGCTTTTTCTATAACAATGATGGCATCATTGATGGTGTAATTCTTCTAGACTTTCATGTTCTAGCAAGGTTCTTTTCCGTACGTTTGACAATCCTTTCCATAGAGTACTGTTTGTAATGAGCCTTAAAGGTCCTTATGACCCCCGATCTAGAGGCTGAATTAGAGATGTGTGTTTGGCGGCAAGTAGATCACTTCAACGTCTTCACAGTGTTGAACTCATGGGTTTCGGGGTGGCCTGGGGCATTTTCCAGTATCAAAAGAACTTTAAAAGGCAGTCCCCTTACTGGCAAGATACTATTTAACTTCAGGGACAAATCGACAAAGGAACCAATCCAGAAAAAGTGCTCTCCTTGTCCAAGACTTCTTGTTGTATGGTACAACCAAAAGCCTGGTAGCTGGTGTTAATCTTTTCCCTTCCAGGCTCAGGGGTTAGCAGCTTTACAGATAAGAGCAGTCCTGATCATAAACCTGACTGCCTTCGCTGCTCCTTCCTGGATGGCAGGAGCTGCTTTTCCTGTTATCTTGATATTTATAAAGCCAAACCTCTGTCTAAAATTATCAAACCATCCTTTGCTGGCATTAAATTCTCCAGCTTTAGATCCTTCATCTTTTTGCTTTAAGTTCTCATACAATGACTGTGCTTTTTCTCAAATCATATTAGTTATATAGGAATGCCTTTCTCATAGCAATCCTGCATCCACATAAAAGCTGCATTTTCAATACAAGATAAAAAGGTCGTTTGCAAAAAGTACAAGGTTTTCATCCCTGCTGGCATAGCTGCAGTGACAGCTTCATGAATTTCCTTTTCTTTTACAATCATCCTGGCACTGGGTTCATTTATCTTGAAATGGTGGGCAACCACAGCTGCAGACCTCAATCTATAGTACGTATTGAGCAAGTCAACTTTTTCTTGTAATGTCATGACTTTTCTCTGCTTCCTGGAAGCATCACTTGTGGTACTTCCTATAGGTCTCATGGTGTTATTTAAGGTTTACGATATTACATTAAACATGATAAAAAAAATACATGAGAACGCAAGAGATCACTTTTCACTGCCATATGCAATTAATGGAGACTGTCATGTGCTGCTCATGTGGACATGATTAGTGGTACATGGCATTTTAAGCAGATATTGGTGACACTTGAGCTCACCCACCACAATAGCAACAGGAGGTAGCTACAAAATTATTACAGTAGTGCAGTATGTACTACAGTTAATTTTTTGCAGTTATGATTTAATACTACAGCTTTATGTTTGTTTATATTTCTCTCCACTAAATGGTGCCATAAAGATAAAAGAATATCAATACTGGAAAAAGGCTACTTAAATAAATTCACTGTCAACAAGGTCCATACTTTCATAAACAGCAATTAAAGTTGGAATAAGACTATCTTAAAAAAACTAGTTATGAAAATAATGTGCTCTATCTCATTTTTTAAAATTAGGCATAATTACAATTATATTTGATTCCAGACTTAATTTGAAATAAACGCGAAGTATAGACTTTTGGGCAAGAAAGTAATTATTCTGACAAATTATATCACAGCAGGACATGACATATTTCACATTTCCATATTTGAATTTCACAGCACACAAAAAAGTCATTTTTATAAAAATACCTTGAGGGCTTTGCAATTTTTCTAGGGAGCTCTCTCAATCCTTTGATGGTCAAAACCACTTGAAGCACTTATTTTGTCATCAATTGCAACGAGTCCAACCCAGCAGTGATTCAAGTACTTTTCCAACATCATTTTAATCTATTTTAGGTAATACTAAATTCTTTTAAGGCTTGCAACTGATCTGCATGGTGCTGTATTGTATCAAAGCAGGAAACAATCAAAAAGGACCTATCAAGTCATTGATTCCGCTTGTGGGGATGTGCGAATATACTCAACTATTGTTAGCTGGGGAGGGGAGCTGAGTAATATTTGAGGGGGACTAATTTTGTGATTAGTTCATCAGTGGCAATTTTTGAATTATAGGAACTTCCCTTTTCCTATACAACCTTGAAACCACAAGGGTAATGATAATAAACACTCAGATAATGAGGGGCTCTCAAATATTACAGAGTGTCTTTAAGGCTCAGCTGGAAAACAAGAAAGTGCTCTTTGAAGTGGGAAAGCCATCTAGAATACCCCGGGGGATGGTGGGACTGACCTGACCTGAAGGTCAGCATCAGGCCAGCAACGAGGAACACAGGAGGCAGAAATCACAACTGGATTGCACTACCGCACAAAATAAACAATGACCAAATGGCCTCAGGTCTAATATAAGTTCCTAGCATCTGAGAAATAAGTGGGCTGGGTACAGGGGCACACGCCTGTAATCTCAGCACTTTGGGAGGCTGAGGCAGAAGGATCACTTGAGACCAGGAGTCTGAGACCAGCCCGGGCAACATATTAAGACCCCCATCTGTTTTTTTAATAAAAAAATTTAAGAAAAAAAAAGGAATAAGTGGATGTGTTGAAATTGATACCAAAAGTACCTTGCCATTCTCCAGACAGAAGAGGAGCTAGGAATACAGTAGTTACTGTCTGGATGTATGAGTTGAGCTGGGATGGAAGGTAGCTGCTCTTTCCTGGTAGCAACATAAGCTGTTAAAGTCAAACTTAATTTGAATCCCCACAGGCTACTTCAAATATCATCAAAATGCTATTACAGTGTAGCACTTCGGTGAAAAAAATTTCAGAAAATTGCCTGTCACATGCTAGAAATGCAAGTAACAGCAGTTAAAACTGCTAATTATTTTAGAAACTAATATTCACTTTTCAAAGCTAAAATGCTTGATTGACCCAACTATAAGTAAGGGCAAATACTCAAAGTCCCAAGTTGACCCATCAAATGTTTCTAACCAACTTTCAAAAGAAAGCGTTTAGGGTTTTTAATTCTTAGGGATATAAGTAATCTAATTAAGAATCATCTCCCTCAACAAATAAAACACTTCATGCATAACTAAACAGGAAATATGTATAAAATGCTAATATTCTTTGGATTTGCCTTCAAATTATACTGTCAATTCTAAACATAATAAAAAGGTCCCACTCATAAGCAAGTTTATGAAAATGCCCCCAAGATGCAAAGCGTAACTGCCAACAGCCAGTAATGATGCTTCAGAAGAATCTTTTGATATATATGTAAACGTAGATGGTTTAGACTGAAACTGGAACTGTGATGTGCCTTTATGAAAAAGCGTATGCCACATAAAATATTTTTTTAAATTACACATACAATGGTCATGTATGAACTTTCCCGCACCAGGTCCCCCACTGCTAGAAGCGTGAAACTGATCATACTAAAGATGTGGTCTTAGAACTGAGGAAGAATTGTAGTCAATTTTTTGTAGTGAAAAATTGTATCCAATCTCTCCTTCTACTGCTGATCTTCTCAATACTTACAGAAAGATAGTCCTGCTGCTTAGTATTGTAATATTAAATGAGAAAAAATACTAACCAAGAACAGGAAGCGAAGTCTTCTGTTGTTGATAAGATGCCATGATACTATTTGCAGTAGAACTGGGACCTAGAACCTAAGGAGAAAATAGACTGTATCAGCAAAGATTATCTAATACTTCTCAAGACTGCCAATACCAAAGGCCAAATCCCTACCAGCAGAAAACAGCCTGTCATTTCTACTGGTATGGTGTGAAACACAGTAACTCTCTTTCCTGATGTGATTTTAATTTGCCAGTTTCTCCAGCTGCAACTCAGACCTCTAATTCTCCTTTCTCCCAGAACAAGGTAAAGATAGGGGGTGGGGGAAAAGAAAAGAAACTCTACAATGATATATCCTGGCCTTTTCCAAATGAGCAAGCCACTCCCTGAGGAGCGGGGAAACACTACAAGAGGCTAAAAATACGCAGAGTATCAATTATATGCAAACAGTTGTGGGAAACAAACATTTTTAGGTTGAAATAAATACAAATACGTGCATACTATGGAGCAGAATGCAAACTGTGCACATGTGCTCCAGGTAAAACACAAGACTCCACAGGAATGTTAAGCCTGCAGCGAGCCTCTGGGCACACCCCTGGTTAGTGCAGACCCTTGGTGGCACACTCTCAAGAGCGACGCCGTGAGAAGTCACTCAGTATCCTGCACATACCACAACCATACTTCACCAATCAAAACCACAATAATAAAATGGATGTCTTAGAACTTAATGTGGGAGGCATGGCAGTTTACACCTGTAATCTCAGCACTTTGGGAGGCCAAGGCAGGAAGATCACTTGAGGTCAGGAGTTCAAGACCAGCTTGGGTAACATAGCAAGACTCCCCATGTCTACAAAAAAAAAAAATTTAAATTTCAGCTGTGCATGGTAGTGTGCACCTGTGGTCCCAATTACTCAGGAGACTGCGGTGGGAGGACTGCTTTAGCCCAGGCATTCGAGGCTGCAGCAAGCCATGATGGATCACATCACCACTGCACTCTAGCCTGGGTGACAGAGCAAGAAAAAAAATAAAATAAAATAAGACCTTAGGCCAGGCGCTGTCTCTTATACACATCTAGATGTGTATAAGAGACAGGTGCTGGGATTACAGGCTTGAGCCACCGCGCCCGGCCGGCTTTTTTTTTTTTTTCTGAGATGGAGATTTGTTCTTGTTGCCCAGGTTGGAGCACAATGGCGTGATCTTGGCTCATCGCTACCTCCACCTCCCAGGTTTCAAGCGATTCTCCTGCCTCAGTCTCCTGAGTAGCTGGGATTACAGGCATGCGCCACCACGCCTGGGTAATTTCGTATTTTCAGTAGAGACAGGGTTTCTCCATGTTGGCCGGGCTGCAGGCTGGTCTCGAACTCCCAACCTCAGGTGATCCACCCGTCTCAGTCTTCCAAAGTGCTGGGATTACAGGCATGAGCCACCACTGCGCCTGGCCCGACTGGCTGGCTTTTCCCCCAGCAGCAGCTGTTCCTTCCAGTTTCCATTTACTTCTGTACGCTTGGAACCAGCCCCCTCAGAAATGCCAGGACTAGCTGGCTGGCACCCTCCTCTCAGTGGTTCAAGAGCCAGCTCTATAGGGCCCCACTTCCAGGCTTCTAAATTCTAATAATCCCCAACTCCTCCTCCTGTTCCCTCAGGGAGGGTAAAGCTGCTTCCTATAGTTACTATCTCAGTGTCCTTCCTCTGTATTTCCCTTTTGCCTTGTTTAGTCCTCTAATGCTTATTTAACCAATCCATGTATTAAATTCTGTGATAAAATAACAGGTAGGCTTTTGTTTTCCTTTCTAGATCTTGACTTATATACCAGCCTTTTGAATCCAAATAAAAACTCTTAACAACAGACTTGAGGTATAAGAGAGTGAACAGAGGTATAAATAACAAACAGACGACAATACATTAGAATTCTGCAACACAAAGCTGATTCAGCCTTAAACACAACCAGCAAAGTCCATCGTAACAACACAGAAGTGACAAGTCAAATTTTTCATAAAACAAAAGGAAAAGCAATTGCCTGGGGTCCCTTTAAAGCCTGATCCCATCCAAGTGAGAGGCCGTCTCCGATCCCCTCTTCCCCGCTCTCTCCCCACTCCAACCTCACTGAAGGCCAGAAGCAACTGCGTGACTTTCTCATTTTCTCCATGACACCTGCTTCACCCAGAAAGGAAAATGATAGCCCATTTAACCTACGCCAAGGTGTACTAGTCACTCTACAAGCAAATATAAAATCTTACTGACAGCTTAAACATAAATCTAAGATAATTTAACTATGGCATCTTATGTTTTTAAGAACAGGAAAACTTTTTGACTTGGGGAGGGTGTGAACATAATAACCTATGAAAATGATGAAAAACATGCACACCGTCTTTGAGAAAACTTACAGGGGTAGCTGAATTCTGCTGGGAGGTAAGAGTCCAAATTTCTGGAAGTGACCTTTCTATCAACTGCAGCGTATCTTCAAAGGCCTTCTGTAATTCCCTTCCTTGTTCATCAAACTCAAAAAGAAAGAGTACCTTTAAAATATGGTATATTTCATCTAGAGAGAAGAAATTTGAAAGAGTGGTAAGTTATATTCCCAGCTCCATAGACTGAATCATACCATAGCTTCTATCCAAAGCCAAAATTTTCTATGATTCCACTGCAGGTCCTTTCTCCTACATTATCTTTTTTCTTCCCAAATGCTGGCATAACTAAACACATGTACTACAAAAAGAAAATCAAGCATACTGGGGGGCCCACGCAGAAAGCAGTGTCCCACAATTCTTTATCCTGGCTTAAGCAGCTCTCCCGGTTCAGTTAGGGGGATGCCAAACGGAGGAAGGCTTCTCAGTTACCAGCTAAGAAGGGCTGCTTCAGGAATGTGTGCTGACATGACCCTTCCTGCTAAAAGTTCTCACCTTTCCTCAAATTGGGAAAATGGTAGCTTAATCACCTACTGAACTCTGCCTGTCTGTGCTGCCTGTTTACTATTGTTTGGGGTCAGGAATCATCACCAGGACTGAGAATATACCTTTCAGGTTTTCAGTGTTCTGTACCACTTCACTCAGTGCCTCCAGGAGGGCCAGGTGCTCCAGTGGACTGCCTTCTTTGAGGCTGTGCTTCTTCCGCTCTGCTTTTCGGCGATTCTTAGATGATCTCCTGTTAGAAATTACAGATATTTTTAAGCCTCCTGAGTAGCTAGGACTACAGGCATGTGCTACCTTGCCTGGCTACTTTCTTGCAGTTGCTGATCATCCCACACAACTTCACAGTTCTCCATTTCAAATTCCTAAAGCATAATTCAGTTTAAATATATAATACTGCATTGTTTTACATATTCCAAGCAAGACTTCAAGCTCTTATAACTCATACCTCCTTGTAAGTTTTTGGTAACATCTACTGCACCTACCATACGGGTGTTGCATGAATATTTCTGACAAATTACTATAATTGGTAAAAGTGTGATGACTTATTTTACATGTATGGTCTCTTCCAATCCTGATTTTGAATAGAAGAAGCTTGATCTTTTCATTTTTTCAGTGCCTATACCTTAGTCACAACATTTGTTCAAAGCGTAAAATCGGATGTTAATATAGACTGAGCACTCAGTGAAGGAACTGCCTCATGGGGAATGGGAAAACACACAGGCCGTGAAGCTGAGGAAGAAGACCTTTCAATGCCAAGTTTAATGTCTCAGACATGCTGGGAAAGTCTCTGAACAACTTCCACACAACATTGAATAATATTCTCTCCACTCCCACTACACTGTCCCAGTAGGAAACCAACCTATTTGCTTCCACTTTCCCCATATGCCCAGGGCATGGTCAATGTGCTGAATCAATGTGATACGTACGCTGATATCCTGGAGTTACTATGGGAGTATTTGGCACTCATCTCACTGCCACTCACAACACTGCTGGTTTCAGAGAAGAGGTCTGACTCTTGGTCGTGGGGTACCTCATCATCTAGAAAAGAAGAACCAGAAGCAGATGAAAACACTCCCTGCTAATGTGTGGGTTTACTTTCAGGGAGGTAAATGAACTAGAGTCAACTGGGGCATATCAAAGGATGGATGAAAATGATTGCAGATCTCAAAATGAATGAGATAATATTAAATACAGTAATTACTAATGTAAATCAGTAGCTTCCTGAACTTTTTTCTGGAAATGAGGAAACTCATTTTGTTAGACACGGAAGTGGTCAGCTACTCTGGTTGAATGGGGGTCAGTGGGAATGTCGGCAGAGCTCTTCCCGTTCATGCTTGGTCCTGCTCTCACCAACACACAAACACAGACACAGATGGCCCTGAAGGGGCTCCACAGAGGCCTCACACTTCCCCATGGCACAGTAATCAGACTGCAGGAGGAACACTAAGCAATCGAGAGAATGTGTGGCATTACCCGACCCCCACGGCCCTGCACGTGTCAATGGTCTTCACGAAGACACTCACCCAGGCCTGCCTGCTGGGCTTGCTCCTTGAGCTCTCGAACTACCAGTAAACGTTTCTTGTGGCGACTGAATGTGGCTGTCTGAGAGTCCACAAATGCCATATAATTTTTCTGGGCTGGAGATGCAGAATGAAAATAGTTTGAGCATGAGGTTTAAGCAAAGAGAAAAAACTACAGGTGGGGAGCAGTGAAGGAGGGTTAGAATTCTGCAAAACGAAAGAGGTTACTAGGTTTTTTCCTAGTAGGTTTTTTTTGTTTACTAGGTTATGAGTTTTTTTCCTTAATAAGCATTAACAAATTAGAGACTGAAATTCCAGATCTTAGAGTTCATCAATATTATCCCAGAATACGCGCTACCACTGAACTTGTAAAATCACCTGAACGAAGACTTGATATCTAAACCAAGAGAGGATTGGGGGAAAAAAAAAAAAAAAAAAAAAAAACAAATGGTAGGGGGGAAGGGGTGCAGTTAACAAAAGTAAGAAGAAAGTTACCTAAACATTTCTGGCTAAACATCCATCAAAATGCCCATGGACGTGGAAAAAATGTATCTAATGATTTCTGCAAAATATTGTCCAATGGAAAAATATGCAAGAGAAAAATAACACTAGTAGAATACATTTTAAAAAAGCAAAATAGTACTATCCAAGGATGTAGTTTATTAATAGGTTTTGGGCCTATGCAGATGGAGTTATCAGCATTTTTCTAAGAAAGGTTCTCATTAGTGGTGAAAATCCAAGAACTGGTTAGATTATTATAGACGAGGAATCATGCTTTCAGCACCCAGCTAGAGGTACCTACAGTGAATAACATAAAAAGTACCCCAGCAACGTTTTAATTAGGATGGGGGAAGGGGGTGCAGACAAGGTAAGAATGTGCATACATGTAAATGTCAGAAAGGCCAGACGTTACTTACAGGGTGGATTTGCATAAAAAGGCAGAGCTTAAAATCAACCACTCCCTAAGGTTTCTGTAAGCCAAACTGATGTCCTTCTCTGCTTCGCTTTTAAGGGGTCACAGTGACCATCTGAGTATTCTAGAACTGGTAATATTCATATGTTCTCCAAGAACCACATACTTCATTTGAAAAGGTAATTTTTTAAAAATACTTTGAAAAAGTTGAAAACTACATAAAAGTTGTAAGAGTTCAATGAACACACATACACCCTTCACCTAGATTTACCAATTATTAACATTTTGACAATTTTTTGGCTTCCTGTTTCTCTGCATGCTTACACATATCCATTATTACTTTTGTGAAACCTTTTAAGAGTAAGGTAGAGATATGATCCTTCATTCCTAAATATTTCAGCATTTATCTCTTAAGAATAACAGGATATTACCTTACATAACCACAATGTGATTATTAAATGCCAGAAATTTATCACCGTTACACTATTATCTAATATAGTTCATATTCCAGTTTACCAACTATTCCCAAATACAAAGATTCTTAATCATACTTGATTACAGGACAGGTTTCTAACATTTAAATATTTTATTTGTTACCATTTAATCACTCAGCATATATAAAAATTCTAGTGAGAATTAAATATTATATCCAG
This sequence comes from Mandrillus leucophaeus, assembly GCF_000951045.1. NCBI lineage: Eukaryota > Metazoa > Chordata > Mammalia > Primates > Cercopithecidae > Mandrillus > Mandrillus leucophaeus. The sequence continues at coordinate 4,401,044 of NW_012108252.1, forward strand.
TGGGTAATTTTGGTTGAGTCTACACGACATATTATTAAAAAAACACAGTAATAGGAGGAGACTCTCTCATCTCTCTCTCCTCTCCTTCTTCCAAATGAGGAATTCTATCTAAAATGGAACCCTCACCTTCTAAAATGGAAGGCTTTACGTTGGTTTCTATAATATCCAGTCTGTTATATTTGTATACCTAGAAGGAAAAACACAATAATTTTAGGAAGGAAAACTTCTAGTCATTGGAGAGTTAAGATACTTAGAAAAACATGGATTACTTTCAGAGGTAATCAGAATATTTTCCTGAAAAACAGGCCTCCTACGAGGCAGCCAAGGAAATTCAATTCATTTCAGTAAAAGATAGTAATATTTCAAATGTAGAGGATTAATTCCAAAATATTATCAAGAATGATAAGGCCAGGCACGGTGGCTCACACCTCTAATCCCAGCACTTTGGGAGGCCGAGACGGGCAGATCACAAGGTCAGGAGATGGAGACCATCCTGACTAACACGGTGAAACCCCATCTCTACTAAAAATACAAAAAATTAGCCAGCCGTGGCGGCGGGCGCCTGTAGTCTCAGCTACTCGGGAGGCTGAGGCAGGAGAATGGCGTGAACCCAGGAGGCGGAGCTTGCAGTGAGCCGAGATCGCGCTACTGCACTCCAGCCTGGGCGACAGAGCGAGACTCTGCCTCAATAAATAAATAAATTAAATAAATAAATAAATAAATGAATAAATAAATAAATAAATAAAAACGGTTTTAAAAACACTGCTTTTCCTTAAGCCAGGATCCTGACCTATTTCTATTTATTTCACAAGCCTCAGAAGACAAGAGATTCCAACTGATCTGGAATCCCTTGCTCCCCCTCTCTGCTTAGCACCCAACATCCAGAGGGTTTAAAAGATTCTTACCAGCCTCAAAGCTTCTTCCCAGGCAGCTCCTTCTAACAGCAAGAGCACAGCTTCTTCATAATCCTGACAAGGGAACAGGAAGAAGACAACAGGTGAAGACAGTGTGTCAGATGTCATCACAGCCAACTGCAAAACTAACCACAGACCTGCCTCTATCTCCCTGGCCAGGGGAGAACTCCTAGTTCTCAACATCATGCCTATCCTAGAGTTCATGTCTCCATAAATATTGATACAAAAGACAAGGGAGCAGTGTAAATTCTGAAAATAATGACAAAACACAAGGTAAGCATCATCTCTCTGCATGCCTGGACATCAAAACCACCAGGAAGGTCTGTTAGACATGCGCATCTCCCCAGCTTTACTACCAAGTTTGATTCAGCAGGTTTAGGTGGGCTCCAGAATTGTTAACAAGACTACACTTTGAAAAAATAGTAGACTAGAATAGCAATCTTCTAAATGTTTTTTTTTTTCTTTTTTTTTTTTTCTCAGACAGGGTCTCACTCTATCGCCCATGCTGGGATGCAGGGGCACAATCATAGCTCACTGCAGCCTTGACCTCTTGGCCTCAAGTGATCCTACGGCCTCAGTCTCCCATGTAGCTGGGACTACAGGCATATGCCACCACACCCAGCTAATTAAAAAAATGTTTTTACAGACAGTGTCTCACTATGTTGTCCAGGCTGGTCTTGAACTCCTAGCCTCAAGCAATCCTCCTTTCTCAATCTGCCAAGTAGCTGGGATTACAGGCCTTTGCTCCTTTCAAAATTGATTTATCTGGCTTTCTGTTGTTGAGTTGCAGAAGTTCCTTATGTATTCTGGATACTAAACCTTTATCAGATATATGATTTGCAAATATCTTCTTCCATTCTATATGCTGTCTTTTCACATTCTTGACAATGCCCTTGATACACACAAGTTCTTTTTTTTTTTTTTTTTTTTTTTGAGACGGAGTCTCGCGCTGTCGCCTGGGCTGGAGTGCAGTGGCCGGATCTCAGCTCACTGCAAGCTCCGCCTCCCGGGTTTGCGCCATTCTCCAGCCTCAGCCTCCCGAGTAGCTGGGACTACAGGCGCCCGCCACCTCACCCGGCTAGTTTTTTGTATTTTTTTAGTAGAGATGGGGTTTCACTGTGTTAGCCAGGATGGTCTGGATCTCCTGACCTCATGATCCGCCCGTCTCGGCCTCCCAAAGTGCTGGGATTACAGGCTTGAGCCACCGCGAAGTTCTTAATTTTTATAAAATCCAATTTATCAATTTATTGATTGTGTTTTTGGTATTAATTCCAACCATCCATTGCCAAATCCAAAGTCATGAAGATTTAACCCTGTTTTCTTCTAAGAGTTTTATAGTTTCGTTTTGGTTTTCTTTGAGACAGGGTCTTACTCTGTCGTCCAGGCTGAAGTGCAGTGGCGTGAACTCAGCTCACTGCAGTCTCAAACTTATGGGCTCAGGAAATCCTCCCATCTTGGCCTCCCAAGGAGTTGGGACTACAGGTGCACACCACCATGCCTGGCTAATTGTGTTTTTATTTTTTGTAGAAACAAGGTATTTCTATGTTGCCCAGGCTGGTCTCAAACCCCTGGGCTCAAGTGATCCTCCCTCAGCCTCTCGAAAAGTGCTGGAATCACAGCCATGAAACTTTGTGCCCAGCCTTCGAGAGTTTTACAGTTTTAGCTCTTAAATTTTTGTTGTTGATCCATTTTGAGTGGCCAGCAGTTTTTGAAAACTCGGAAAATATTGAATAAAAATCCTTTCCAGCTTCTTTTGAAGAAAAAAAAAAAAGAATAAACATGAAAGACAGGTCATTAAAAAATTTCCTTAAGCAATAATGATCACTTAAAGCAAAAGCAATAACAAAGTATTACGGAGTGAATACGCTTGTAAGGTTTTTATACTATATATGAAGTGGTATACTATTATCTGAAGATATGGTCAATTAATGATTTTTATTATAAATCCTAGAACAACCACTAAAATACTGAAATGAAGATGTATAGCTAATAAGCCAACAGTGGAGGTAAAATGGAATTATGAAAAATACTAAATCCAAAAGAAAGCAAAAAAAGAAAAAACAAGAAACAAAGGATCAATGAAAAAACAGAAAACAAACAGCAAGATTGAAGGTTAAATCTAACTATATTGGTAATCACACTCAATGCAAATGTCTAAACCCTCCGATTAAAAGGCAGAGATGGTCAAATTAGATTAAAAAAAAAAAGAAACAACTATTGCTATCAACAAGGAACCCATCTTCAAAGTAAAGACTACATTCAGATAGATTAAAAGTAAAAGGATAGAAAAAGATACGCAATGAAAAGACTAACCAAGAGAAAGGTGGAAAAGCTATACTAATAACATTAAAGTCGAATTCAGAATTAGAAATGGTAACAGAGAAAGATGGATATCAAAATGAATACATATAGGACATACCCGTAAGCATGTATGCACCTATAACAGAGCTTCAAAACATGTGAAGCAAACACTGGTAGAACAAAAGGAGAAATAGACAAATAAATTATTGCAGCGGGAGATTTTAACACTTTCCCAGTCACTGATGGAGCAAGTAGTGAGGAAATCAATAAGGATATAAAAAACTAGAACAGCATGATCAACCTAATCTGACATTTATAGAACACTCCATTCAACAATAGTAGCTTTCATATTATTTTCAAATACACACACAACATTCTGTAAAACAGACCATATTATAAATTAAAATAAATTATAAATTTAAATTAATAAAATGCATGCTCTCTAATCACAACAAAATTAAAGTAGAAATTAATAACAAAAAGATGGCTGGCAAATCTCCAATATCTGCAAGTTAAACATATATATATAAATTTTTTTTTTGAGACGGAGTCTCACTCTGTCACCCAGGCTGGAGTGCAGTGGCCGGATCTCAGCTCACTGCAAGCTCCGCCTCCCGGGTTCACGCCATTCCCCTGCCTCAGCCCCCTGAGTAGCTGGGACTACAGGCGCCCACACCATGCCCGGCTAATTTTTTGTATTTTTAGCAGAGACGGGGTTTCACAGTGTTAGCCAGGATGGTCTCAATCTCCTGACCTCGTGATCCACCCGCCTCGGCCTCCCAAAGTGCTGGGATTACAGTCGTGAGCCACCAGGCCCGGCAAACATACTTCTAAATAAGCCAAGGGTCAATAAAGAAATCACAAGGGAAATTAGAAAATGAAAACAAAGCATTTCAAAATTTGTATAATGTAAGTAAAACGGTGCTTGAGGAAAATTATGGCATTATATGCTTAAACTATAAAGTAAGGAATCATCTCAAATCAACGGCTTTAAGCCATCACCTTGGCCAGGCAAAGTGGCTTATGCATGGAATCCCAGCACTCTGGGAGGCAGAGGCAGAGGGATCACTTGAGACCAGGAGTTTCAGACCATTGTGGGCAACAGAGTAACACCCCATCTCTACAAAAAAATTAAAAATTAGCCAGGCATAGTGGCATGCACCTGTAATCCCAACTACTCTGGAGGCTGAGGGGGGAGGATAGCTTGAGCCTAGGAGTTTGAGACTGCAGTGAGCCATGATTGTGCCACTACACTCCAGCCTGAGCAAGAGTGGGACTCTGCTTCTTAAAAAAAAAAAAAAAAAAAAAAAAGCCATCATCTTAAGAAACTAGAAAAATAAAGAGCAAATAAAATAATAAACAGAAAATAATTTTAAAAATTAATGATATAGAATACAGAAAAATCATAGAGGAAAACAATGAAACACTTCATTCTTTAATAAGATCAATAAAATTGATAAACCTCTGGCCAGAATAATCAGAAAAAAAGAAGACACATCAATATCTAGAATGAAAGACAAGACGTCACCATAGACCCTATGGACAGTAAAATAAGAGAATACTACAAACACTTTATGCCAATAAATCTGACAATTTAGATGAAATGAACAAATTCTTTGAAAGACATAAACTACCAATGCTCATTCCAGAAGACACAGATAACCTTGAATAGGCTAATGTCTACTAAAGTAACTGAATTAATAGTGAAAAACTTTCATTAAAGAAACCCCTGGCCCAGCTGGACTTACTGATATATTCTACTAAACATGTAAGGAAAAAAATATCTCCCAAGAGCTGAGCTGTCAGGTATTGGAGTAGCTGACCAAAGCAACAAGTCAAAAATGAGTTAAGCCTTCAGGCATTGCATTGGTATAAGCAAGAGGCTAAAACCAGGGAAAGCACCAACTCTCTCTGTTCCATTTTTTCCCAAAGAACAACTCACTATTCAAGAGTCAGCTGGATCCACACAGACATGAGGGTTGGTTCACTGTTGAAGGAGCTTGAAAAAAAAGGCTTTAGCAGTTTGATGGATCTTGGGGGTATGGGTGCAAACGAAGGGGGCTAAGGTGGAAAAGTACTGGGTAGTGAGTCACAGTGGAAAAAAATGTTAAGGTTTTTCCATTCCTTCTTACATAAAGAGGACTTGGCAGAGGTGCCTGAAGAAGACCTTGGCCCATGGCCTCAGATAGAGACCCAGGAATGAAAGCGCCAGGACTCTGAATGCAAATACTGTTCACAGGAGCATGACTAACAGGGGGCCCTGAGTCCTTGCTTGCAACTCCCTTTAGAAAGTGTAATGCGCCAGGCGCGGTGGCTCAAGCCTGTAATCCCAGCACTTTGGGAGGCTGAGACGGGTAAACTGCTTGAACCCAAGAGTTCAAGACCAGCCTGGGCAACATGGCAAAACCCCATCCCTACAAAAATTACGAAAATTAGCCAGGCATTGTGGCATGTGCCTGTAGTCCCAGCTACTCAGGAGGCTGAGGTGGGTGGATCACCTGAGCCCAGGAGGTCAAGGTTGTAGTGAGCTGAGATCACACCACTGCACTCCAGCCTGGGTGACAGAGCAAGACTCTGTCTCAAAAATAAAATAAAATAGAATCAAATTTTAAAAAAGCAAATAAGATACTTAATGATAAAAGACAACTGAATTTTCTCCAACATCAGGAAAAAGGCAAGGATGTTCACTCTTAACACTTCTATTCAACATCACATTGGAAGCCTTAGAAAATGCAATAGAGATAGAGAAGAAAGTACTGATTGTAAGAAAAACATAAAACTGTATTTATAGAAACTGTGTTTATTAATGTAGAAAATCCTAGAGAATACACCCAAAAGCTTCTAGAGCTAATAAATGAGTTTAACAAGGTTGCAGGACACAAGGTCAATAAAATGAAATTAAAAGCTAGTCAAGCCTTGAGATGATGCCAGCCCCGGCCAATACCTTAAATGCAGCCTTGTAAAGGACTCACCTGAGCCAGAGGCCCCAGCTAAGCCCAGCCAAGATTCTTGGCCCATTGAAACAGTGGGATAATAGGGTCTGTTGTTTTAAGCTGCCAGCTTTTAAGGTAAGTTGTTACATAGCAATAGATAATACATCTAGTGTCACAGTAATACACCCAGTGTTGGTGAGTATAGGAGCCACTGATGCCCTCTCACATATCACTGGTGGGAACGCAAAATGATACGGCCACTGCAGATTAGTTCTGCAGCTCCTTAAAAAGCTAAACATCCACTTACCACGGGATGTAGCATTCCCACTCCCATCCCCACAAAGACCTGTACTAGAATGTCCACAGCTGCGTTATTCATAATAACCCCAAACTGAAAACAATCCAAATGTACATCAACTGGTGAACAGATCCACAAATTCTGACATATTCATACAATGGGATACTACTCAGCAATACAAAGGAATAAACTATAACATGGATGCATCTCCAATGCACTATGTGGGTGAAAGAAGCCAGACTAAAAAGACTACATACCATATGGCTCTGTTTATATGAAATTCTAGATAATGCGAAACTTCACTGACTGATCAGTTTGCCAAAGGCTGGCAGTGGAGGGAGAAGGCTGACTGCAAAAGGGGAAGTAGGGAATTTTGGGGGGTGTTAGAAATGTTCTACATCATGAGTACAATGGTGGTCACACAACTACAAACATCTGTCAAAATGTACTCAATTCTTCATCTAAAACTGGTGAATTAACTTCATTATTTGTAAATTATACAACTGTACCACACATAATTTTACTGTATGTAAATTAGACAAAATAAGGTTATGCATTAATCTTCATTTACAAAGAAAAAAAGATAATGGCATCTTATCCATTTAATTAACCCTCTATGTGGTATATCTTTCCACCCCAACCTCTCTACTCTTTTAGGTATGTTTCATTCACAGATATTTTCATCTCAATCACCCAACAAATATTCTCTCCAGGATCTAATGATACAAAATTTTAGTTATCTTCTTTCACTCACTGTTATTTCATAAGAGACAATTAAATATTTTTAAAGCACAATTAAGTTACATAAATGTGCTCTCAGTAACAACTGTAAAAAACACTCTCTCATCAAAGGTCAAAACTCTACAAGGCAATAATCCCTGGTGTCAACTGTGCACCTGTGTACTGTTAGTCTGTGGCCACTGTTACTGCAGTGTTCTTATTTTCATAATAAATCCTATAATACTACCAAATGCTCATATGGGTACTTATCCTTATAATCTGCTGTAAAACTGGAACCTCCAGCTCCCCGAGGTAAAAGAGACATTTCCAATGGAGAGAATGGGAGTAAAAGCCAAGAATATGTAGTCTTCAATGACCCTGTTTTATAATGGTCCTTTCTCATTGTTTCTACTTTGGCAAACTCAATTTTTAAAAGCACAAAGACCTTTAGAGGTAATTAAGTACTTTGTACCAAGGTCAAACCACTGGTATGTTAAAGTAGAGCCCTTTCATATTCTACCTCACAAAACTGAGAGATATACTAAATTTAGACTTCCAAGTCAAGCCAGCAAGATAAGACTGCTGGGGCAAACACTATCTCTGGACTTAATAATTATGCACAGTTCCTTTAACTTTCATCATCACTAAGATCATGAGAAGACCTTTCTTGCTGACTAGGGGGTTTATTTAGAAGGGAGAAATTGAGTTTACCTGGGCATACTGTTCCAAAACCATGGCTGCGTCAATGTGCTTCCTCTGCTCAACCAGCTTTCCTGTAGAGACAATAAGCAGCAGTTGACTACAAAGTTAAACAGATTCTTTGGCTCAAGTGCTTCTTTAATACGTCTTCATTATGCACGAAACTATGTACTTTCTGAATTTCTGTGAGGGAATAGGGATATACAACATAGAGTCCTATCTTAAATGGCAGCTAGAATCTAAAATTAGCACAGGAATTGAAAATCATATACAGCCAAAATTAGCCTTGAAAGATGCTTCCAAGGCATGTACATGGGAAAATGACCTGGTATCTCTCACAAACCCACTTCGTCCCTTAACAGCAAGAAACCACTATTTCTTCGGTTGAACACTAGATGGAGGTAGCTGACTTATGTCTGAGTCATGCAGTGTCTTTAGATCCTAGACTTAGCCCAGTTGAGATAAATCACACTGAGAGGCACAGAGAACCCGAGGCTTTCGAAGGGGCTGGCAGATTCTGGTCTCTCATTGCATGCTCACTCCAGGGCATATATCACTAAAAAAAGTAGGTAAAATCACCTCCACTATTTAAATAGTTACCTTTTCTTTCTTTTGCTCTCTTGTGTAAACTGCCTATGTTAAATGTACACACAGAGTGACTCCAGTGTGTAACATTTCTCAAACATCTTCGACCACTGCCCTCCCCACCTACTTTTGCTAAACATCTGAGAAAACTAGAAATACTCCATTATAAGACATGGGAAATAGCAAGCTAAGAGCTGTAAAGAATAGAAGACAAAGATCCAAGAACAGAGATAGAAGGTATAAACAACCAATATCATACATTTCTAAAGCAGAAAGGAACAATGGAGACTGAACAAACAACTAAAAGGCCTGAAATAAGGAATTCTTGACATTTGTAAAAAGAGGCCAGCTTGGAAATGGAGGGATTTGGGAACGGCTAATAACCAGAAAAAGAAAAGTGATAATCCCATGCATTGTTATAATCCTAAGAAAAAAAGAATAATGCAAATGACAAAGAAGGACAGGTACATATATTTAACAGGATAGAGTATGGAATTTTTTTAGGACTGCTTTTTATTTTTTTCTTTGAGATCTCAACAATATTTACAAGTTAGAGGAAAAAATATACTAGTCATTGCTTTACTTCAAGCACTGCTGAGAGGACCAGAGCTTCTGCTCATCTCTTTTCACAGGTGTCCTTACCCTTTCCTCCACTCTAATACTAGATCCTGGTACCAGCCTCACCTCTGGTTCGGGCAACCCTTGTCCCTGATGCAGCTAAACTGCCTTTGCTTTCAGAATGCTTGGACATTTGGCCTTTTTTCCCCCCACCTCATTCCTGGCTATTCCAACAACCTACTGGCTATACCAGAATGGACCCATCCCAAAATTCATCTTTACTTTCTTACAGGGCATAGCCCATCCAGCCACATGGTGTGGCCGAGATGGAATAGAAGGTGATAGTTTAACTTCCATCCAGGTCATTTCCAACTTAAAAGTAAATGTTTTACCATGACTCTAACTTCTCCCCAGTCTGCTTCCTTCCCCACAGATGTGGAGATAACCCAGCTACAACCATCTACCTAAAAGGATGCAGAGCCACACAACGGAAGGGCCGATCAATCCCTATGGCAGAGAGAAATAAACATCTTTCCATATTGGGTCACTGCATTCTGGGACTCTTGTTGTAGTAGCTTATCCTTTAAAGCATTCTAAATTAATTTTTATCAGTGAGAACGAGACTGTCTCAGGGTATTCTGCCCTAAATTTATTTGCAAAATTACCAAACAACACAAAGAAATAAATGTTTTAAAACCTTTGTAGATGTAGACATCTAAATGATTGTACGTACCGACCAGAGTTCTGCCGAGGCCAGCCAGCTGGTCTTCGGTAAAGTGAAGCTGGGCTGCCACACAGAGGGCTTGCTTCCAGTTGCCACACGTCAGAAAGGCTGACAGAGCTTTCTCGTGGGCACCGCAACGGGCAAACATGAGCCCCGCTGGCTCATACATGTGCTCCTGCATCAGGTGTTCCCCATAAGCAATGCTGATATCCTGTGACAAGAGGAGATTTAGGACTGAGGAGGAAACATGACAATCATTTCTCTAAAGCTCCAGTGTAGCTGCCTTAGTTCCTATACTTCAAACTCCCTTGAAAGAATTACCTGGGAAAATCTTACAGTTGACCAGTTAGTGCAATCACTTTTTCATTCAAAACCTTACTGAGGATGTGCCATGTATTCACTCAACAAATAATTACTCTTAACTACATATGCACCATTCTGAGCAGTATGAATAATATAGCAAGGCAAAAAATAAAACCAAACAAATGAAAAACCATACAAGAACCACCACCAAGTTGCTGCTCTTATAGTGACAGAGACTGATGGACAAAATACGGTCTACAGCATAATGGCAAAGGTGGGTTAAGGGACAGAGGACAGTCTCCTTGTAGCCCTCAGGGAGTGTGAGCTCTGAGGGCTGTCAGGAGAATAAACCACGTGACTAGATAGGTGACAGCGTACAGGCAGAGGGCACAGAAGGCACCATGGCCACGCAGCAGGAATGTGTATGGCAGGTCTGAGGAGCAACGGGACGGCCAGTGTGACTGGAGCAAAGGGAGTGTGGGAGAGAACAGAAAACAAGGGCGAAGAGGCAGCCACTGGCCAAATCCTCGATTCTCCAGGCTGGATGTTAGGCAGAGATGCAGACAGGAATACAACATGGAGTCCCTGCCCTGAAGAAGCCCCACAGCCTGGTGGAGGAGACAAAGCAGCTAATCGGCATTTCGACAAACGCAATCACCAAGGTGAGGGCAGGCTGCTCTGGGAGCTCAGTGTTCGGCGCCTGGTCCACGAATTGCATTCAGGAGTAACCCAAGGGTTCTGATGGACAAATGGGGCTAAAGGAAGGCTGGTGGGTAAAGAGATGGCAGAGGAATCACATGATGTGACATCTGTAGAACTACCTACAAGTAACTGGGAACGTGGACAGTGGCAGAAGCTGGTGCTGAAGAAACTGGCAGGCTTGATCACAGAAAGATGTGTATGTAGTCTGAGGACAAACTCAAAATGGTGATGCTGGTGGCATGGTAGACTAGTGGCTAATAGCATGGGAAGGGTGATCGGGCAGCCTGGGTTCTGTATCCCAGGTCCAGCACTTTGTAGCTCCGGATCCTCAGGCAAGTTGCTTCCTCATCTACAAAGTGTGCACAGCACCCCATTAGGCTGTCAAGAAGATCATATAAACATTTAGCTTATAAGCAAAGTGTGTGGTATACTAAAAAAGCTAAAGGGATGCTTTTTTAAACAAACAAAATTTTCCCTTTATGCTGAAATATATGGGAAAGATCTGTACTTGTTAGGATGATCAGTCTCACAGCAGTGAGGTTGGACAAGAGGAGGGGTGGGAAGGAAGCAGGAAACTCCACAGGGAAGGTGCTATGGTATTGCAGATGAGGAATCAGAGAACACGTCAGGACCATTCTCCCACATAAGAAGTTCAAATTGAGGCTAATCAGTTTTACAATAAATTTTGAAGCCAAGGATGGTGTTATGAACTCAAGATCCCCACTCGTTTCCAACTAAAGCAAAAAGCAAAACCAGGACAGCCTCATTTCACACACCACATACCTGGTACTGTTGTGAGCTTGGTGAATATAACTTCAGAGCTTCGTTATACAAGTTTTTATCTTTTATCAAGTTCAAGCATTCTGGGAAGTACTCAGGTCCTGCAGGAACAAGAGTCACACAAAGACAGGCTTAAGACATGGGAAGCATAATGGACTTCATTTATACCAGTGGTCACCAAACAAAATCAATGAGGGACCTTTTTAAGACCTAAATAATCAGAGAATCTGAAGAACAGGATCCTGGAATTTGAATTTTTAATGAGCACCACTGCAGATTCTGAGGCAAGAGAAGCACTGATTGGGATCAGCATCCTACTTAAGAGTCCCAGCTTTCCGGCCCAGTGTTTTCTCAGCTTCCTTGAAAAGACATCGCCTGGGAAGCTTATTAGACACATGCATACCTCAGTCCTATCCCAGATCAGCTGAATCAGATTCTCCAAGGATGCCAGCAGCTAAAGGCTTAACATGCACCCCAGGTGATTTTTCCTTCCCCTCCAACCCCACCCCGCCAGTCCTCAGTAAAGAATCACAACTGTTACAGCATGAGAAGAACAAATGGCACCCCATCACTGTCAATTAAAACTGTGTCTTGCAGGGCATGGGGAGGTGGCCTCATCACTCACTCCAGACAAGCAGAGTTTCCCTGACATATCTGCAAACAGCACGAGAAGGAAGAACTGTCAACCAATTTTGATTCTGAGACACTGACGTTAATTTCACAGGTGCTCATTCTTAACCAAACAAGGTTAAGAAAAGGTGCTCATTCTTAACCAAAAAAGGACCTGCTCGACGTTCTTACCTAGGGAGCTCTTCCAGTTCATTAAAAGTGATTTCTTTACCTTCAGCTTTTCAGAATACACGACAAAACAAGGTGAGCATACATCACTGTTAAGAGTTTTCAGGAGTAGGAAGTGAAATCAATCACTGTCTAAACTAACAGTTTAATTTATACCTTGCCTAGTTCCAAAGAAGATCTAAAGTAGAGATGAACATACTAATCCCCATGCTTACCACATTTGCTGAGGTGGCCAATGGCTTTTTCATATCGTTTCAAGTATTTGTCTATAGTAAACCGCTGATAATTAGTTTCCATTTTCTTAAGTGTATTAAGAAATGGAAGATACTCTTTGGGATCCTAAAAAAAAAGATTAATGAGAACTTTATTACTTGTGATATTTTTATATACAGCAATATAAATAGCATTTATAAATAGCATTTATATATAGCAATAATAGCTATATATATAGATATATACATAATAGCTATATATATAATAGCTATATATAGCTATTATTGCTATAGCATTTATATACAGCAACAAATAGCATTTATATACAGCAATAAACCCAAAGCTACATAATTTTTAAATGTATATTATATATTAACTACATATTATATAATACATAAAATCAAACTACAGTCGTTCCCCAGTATACATGGGGAATTGGTTCCAGGACGCCCCAAGGATACCAAAATCCAAGCATACTCTAGTCCTACATTTGACTCCATGGAATCTGGATACACAAAAAGTTGGCTCTCTGTATCTGCAGGTTTTAAATCCTGCAAATATTGTACTTTTGATCCACACTGATTGTGGATGCAGAACCTGTGGACAAAAAGGGCCAACTGTATTTGCGAGAGATCTCCATTTAGATAAACCCACACAGTTCCAACTCGCACCGTTGAAACTCACCTTGTGCAAGGGTCAGCTGAACACCAAACAAGCTTTGGTAAAAATGCTTTCACATACGGATATTAAGTTACATTTGGAACAACAGTAACTTCCTTAACTAAGTCTCACAGTATCATTTATTTCATAGGCTAGTAAGGGAAATAAGGTTTCAGTCTACAAGATATTCAACAAATGCATGTAAGCTTCTCCTAAAAGTCTAGGACATTGCTGTTTTCATGATATTCCATGCCCTCCTGAAAAGATCACATTAAAAAAAAAATAAAATTATACTGAGTTGGACACCAAACTCTGAGACCCTGCCAACCTAGTATTTACTGGCCCTATCATCTCCGGCTCTGTGCCATGCCCTGTAAGCAAACTGCTTTTCTTCCTAATGGAGAGGTGTTCCTGTTTTTAACGCAACTTCCCTGCAGGCGCTGTGTGCAACAGAAGCATATAGGAGGGTCACCTCACCCAGTCCCTGAAGGGAAGCATGAATGGCTTACTGGGAAGAGGCCACCTTGGTATCCTTTAACCTAGATTAGTGAGAATGAGCCAGGTGAATGGTGAGGGTGGAAACAGTCAAAGCCCATGGGTGGCAGAAGTAATGCTGCCTACCAAGGCATGTGGTGGCTGGTGGTGGTGAGGGGCGAGGGAAGGGGGACAAAAGCATTGTCTTTCCTCCATGGGTGAAGGAAAAAAAGACAATACCAAGAAGTGAGAATGGAAAGATACACAGAGGCCAGGTCAAGGAAGGGTTTCTTTTTTTTTTTTTCTGAGGCCGAGTCTGGCTCTGTAGCCCAGGCTGGAGTGCAGTGGCTCGATCTCGGCTCACTGCAAGCTCCGCCTCCCGATTACACGCCATTCTCCTGCCTCAGCCTCCCGCGCCCGGCTAAGTTTTTGTATTTTTTAGTAGAGACGGGGTTTCATCGTGTTAGCCAGGATGGTCTCGATCTCCTGACCTCATTATCCACCTGCCTCGGCCTCCCAAAGTGCTGGGATTACAGGCTTGAGCCACCACGTCCGGCCAAGGAAGGGTTTCTAAGCAGTATTATGGCTTCTGAATTTTATCCTTGTAACAATGGAAGCTCATGAAAGATTTTAAGCAGAGAGATGAAGGATCTGATTTTCCTTTTTGGAGAGATCATGGGGAAGAGACTGAGGCTGCAAAAAACTAGATAAAAAATAAGCATACCGGGGTGCTCAAAGTTTTTGATCATAGCACATGTACCAACATAGGAAAGGAGGCCATGAGCCTTCTGTGCTCCATGTGCCCACCCTCCACTAGAAAAAAGAGCCATGTGAGAAAGAACTGGAGTGGAACATGAATCACTTGTTACATTTCCTTTATAAGAGAAGAAATTAGCTCACACATATGCCCATCATCTTAAAAATAACCATGTAATTTTAGGCCGCACGCAGTGTGGTTCACACCTGTAATCCTGCACTTTGGGAGGCCGAGGTGGGCAGATCACGAGGTCAGAAGATCGAGACCATCCTGGCTAACACGGTGAAACCCCGTTTCTGCTAAAAATACAAAAAATTAGCCTGGCGTGGGGACAGGCACCAGTAGTCCCCGGTACTTGGGAGACCGAGGCAGGAGAATGGTATGAACCCAGGAGGCGGAGCTTGCAGTGAGCCGAGATCGTACCACTGCACTCCAGCCTGGGCGACAGAGCGAGACTCCATCTCAAAAAAAAAAAAAAAAAAGCCATGTAATTTTACTTCACTTCCCCAATCTCATAATCCAGAGGCTTAGGAATGTGGGCCCTAGAAACTCACAGATCTGTCTCCAGCCCTGCACTCACAGGGTGATAGCAGAAAAGATACTGCACTACCAGAAGCAGGGTTTCACATACAAGGTTTGGTTCTCATATATAAACAAGAACCAAAATGGCATAAAAGTAACAACTCCACATACCTTCTGTGACTTCTCAGCTACCATGAGGACCAAATCAAAGTCATAGGTGCCAAGAGAATGATCATACAATTCATTAACATCTACCAGAAGCAGCAAATATTTCAGGGCCTCTTCAGCACTCACAGCATCAGGATCAGAGGGAGCATTTCCTAACAGTGTTTAGAAAACAAAACAGAATACAACCATTTGGGGAAAAAACCCACAGACCCAGCAATATAACCAAAAAGACAATAACTTTTTCTCAACAGAACTGGACATCAGAAGAATTATATACACTTCTGATACTTTTAGATATGCTTCAGAGGGCAGCCCTGAAAAAAACCGACATGGGTCTTAAAATGGCAACTAAAAGGTCACGTATTAAATCTGTAGTGTGGCAATGACATGGTGATGGTCACCTGCAGAAGACTAGTGGCAGTCACGGCCACGTTAGCACTTTCTCTGTGAGCGGATCTCTACCTTGAAGCTCGTGTACTTTCTGCAGTACGATTTCCAGTTCTGGGGTTGTCTTCTTTACATGAGATGTAAGTATGGAGAGGCAGTATCTGAGGTAATAAGTGAAGAACACCAGAATGAGAAAGACAAATAGGCTGGACAAGGACAACTACACACTTCTGTTTTTCAAAGGATGCCTCCTGGTGACAGCATACGTACTTATGAGGATTTAGGCTCTCCATGACTGCTCTCAGAGCATCGCAGACAAGGTCTAGTTTTTTCCCGTCAGGACCCCTGGATAGGTGGACACTGCTGGTAACTGGTGGAGGGTACATGGTCTTTGTGACATCTTCTTCTCTAAGAACAGGTGTGTATGGAAAGGTCATCAACAACATGTAGCCCAGCAATCAAATTACTAACATACACCTGGCATGCTGATGATGATAAATAAAAATGACTTTTGGAAAAGTGTTGAATTATAAAAATATTGAGAAATAAAACATGTCCACAAAAGACTTATACAAATGTTTGTAGATGTTTCAGTCACATGAGCCCGAAACAGGGCACAATCCAGGTGTCCAGCAACAGGGGAATGAATAAGCAAATAGTGGTGTATTTATACAATGGCATACTACTGAGCCATAAAAAACGAATGAGCTAGTGATACATACAAAAACACAGATGAATTTCAAGACAATGTGCTGAATGAAAGCAACTTTATGCAGAAGAGTAATACTGTATGCTTCCATTTAGGTGAAGTTCTTGAAGAGGCAAAACTGATTTATGGTGAAAGATTCAGAAGGGTAGTTGCCTGGGAAATGGGACAGGGACTGATTGAAAAGGAATTTGATGCATCTTTCTGAAAAGGAATAAATGCCCTCTAACTTGATAGAGGTTCATTCAGGTTACATGAAGTATACATTTGCCAAAACTCACTAAATGACACACTTAAGATTTGGACATTTCACTGTAGATAAATATGACCTTAAAAAATGCAACAAAACCATCCCACATACAAAGAATGCCCTCTAGTTAATGATATATAAGAAGTACAGGGGGTAGAGTGGACTGATGTCTACAACTCACTTAGAAATTTGTCTACGAACAAGATGAATGATGGATGGACAGATTATACAGCATGAGAATGCATATACAGAAAAATATAAACTGGCGAATCCAGGTAGGGTATATATAGGCTGCTTACTGGACAATTCTCTCAACTTTTCTCTATTTTGAAAGTGTTTCATTAAAAAGTTGGGGGGAAAGATCATCAGAGAGAAAGATGCCATTTGATTTCAATCTCCTAAGAAAAACAAATAGTTCTATATGTATATCTAAAAATCAAGTCAAATAATTCTGAATGACATATTTTAAAGACATAGTTTTAAACAGGCTGTTTTAAAAAGAAAGGAAAAGAGCAAAAAACCAACTGGCATCTAAGAGTTATAGCAATTTTTTAAAATGCACGGTAAGTAATTTTTCTTCTCTAGCTATTTATATTTGATTTCTTTAACAAGAAGAGAGAAAATTATGGAAAAGATACTCATGAATTATTCAAAATACTTACTTCAATTCTGTAAAAAACAAATTAATATGATTCACAGAATCTATCTGTTTAATGAAGGTTTCCACATTTTCGAGAAACACCTACCAAAAGAAGGGACAAAACACCTTCGTTCAGATCACATTAGTTCAAATACAAAGTAAGCTGGAGTGGATGGCAGCATAGAAAGTTACCTTAGGGTTATGATCATAAATCAGATTGAGATTGATTCGCAGTTTTCTCATGCATTCAAATGCCTCTTTAAACATAAGTCTGTGAGGAGACAGAGAAAGAACAGAAAAGGTATTCACAAAAACTGAGCTCCACGGACCCAGTATATTTTCATTAGGATACAAACCAGTTATAATCAGATTACAGCCCCAGTGCCAATCTACTATTACTGAATTTCTACTCTGAAATTACAGAATACAAAAATCAGGTACCACATTCATTTACCTTCTTAAAAGGTGTGATTTATTCATCATGGCTGTCTGAGAACTACATCTTCACATACATACAACAGAAAATCATTACAGAAGGCCAGCCACGGTGGTTCACACCTGTAATCCTAGCACTTTGGAAGGCCGAGGTGGGCAGATCACTTGAGGTCAGAGTTTGAGACCAGT
Source organism: Mandrillus leucophaeus (assembly GCF_000951045.1). NCBI lineage: Eukaryota > Metazoa > Chordata > Mammalia > Primates > Cercopithecidae > Mandrillus > Mandrillus leucophaeus. Next base: position 4,418,760 of record NW_012108252.1, read on the forward strand.
CTGGCCAACATGGTGAAACCCTGTCTCTACTAAAAATACAAAAAAAAATTAGCCAGGCATGGTAGTGCATGCCTGTAATCCTAGCTATGCAGGAGGCTGAGGTGGGAGGACTGCTTGATCCCAGGAGGCAGAGGTTGCAGTGAGCCGAGATTGTGCCACTGCACTCCAGCCTGGGTAACAGAGCAAGACTCTGAATCAAAAATAAAGAAAATCATCACGGAATTTAGGTCTCCTTTTTAAACAAAATATTAGTATAGATCTTTCTAATACAAAGTTTCCTCCAAATAGGTTCAGAAAATCAGTCACTTCCTTCACAAGAGTGACTCAGTCTTTTCTGGGTCATAGTCCCCTCTGTAAATCTGTTAAAAGCTGTGGGCTTTCTACTTGGATAAATACACAAAGACAAAGTTTGGTGTGTACTATCCCCCTGGGTTCACAGGCCGCCTAGAACCCAGAGGTGTTCCCTCAGGTTAAGAGAAGCCCTCCTTTATATGATGAGCGTCACGATTCTTTCTGCTGGGAATCTCCACTACAAAATACTGTATTAAAGTCAAAAAGTTAAAAAAAAGAAAAAAAAAAAGCGTCCCTAAGAATCTGATGATATAGGTAATGAGTGCTTTTCATACTTTTAAGTTCTCAAAATTGTAATAAAATACTTATTGTCTTCACATGTAAATCACAAGCCAACTAGTCGCAAACAGTACAATGGCACTTACTTGTCCAACCACTTCCGAATCTGAGCTAAAACCAGGGCTCGATGATGAACAACTTCTAAGTTTCCCCTTGGCATCTTAAATAAATTAAAGCAATAACATTTTTAATTAAGTAGAAAACATTTAAATAGCCAGGATACAGAATTTTACCTAACTCTTCACAGAGAACTACCACAACTCTTTAAAATGAGCACACTTTTAGCAGAATCTGGTTGTTCTCTATATTTATCTTGACTTTCAAGAAAAGTTTCCCTTTGAGCCTTACTGGTCACAGCCTGTATCAATACTACTTTGAATAAAGTGAACAGAAAGCTATCAAGGAAAGGTTTACAATAAATGATACAAAGAATAAGAGAGCCTAAAATACAACCTGAAAGAATTATGCTTGGTACTTGGCTGAATGACAATCAGACTATCTTGTCTGAAAAACCAGCTTACCTGTAACACAAGCTTTGTGTCCTGGGGCACAACAGTGACAATCCGTGAACCCCTTTCCACTTTCCGCAGAACTTCCCCATTGGACACATGATTGCTGCTCAGGCCAGCCTGTAATGCTAAACACACCATTAACTAATAAGCCTTAATTATCACAATAAGCCACTCTCCATTAATTGCAATTGAAACCACACATACTACGTGAAATAGAAGAGAACAAATAACAACCATGCGCCTTAGCTCTCCCACTGAACCTCAACACTATCAGCCCTGCTGATGAACACGCCCTCTCTCTTACAGAGTCCTCACGCATATTGACATACACAGCTTCTCAAATGATCTGGAGAAACACAGTAAGAATCGGGGCAACTTCTCTATTTCTTAGCAATATCAGTGTACTATAATCATATCAATGAAAGGAAGATTCCCTATTTCCAAGTTGGAAGCAAAGAAAATAGGTTGGCTTTTTAGAATAAGGAAGACACACACACATACACGCCACACACGCAGAGATAGATAGGGCATGGAACAGAAGACAAAATGCAGCCAATATCCTACAAACCACGAGATGGAGCCCAGATGTAAAGTGGAGGGTGGGCACAGTGGGAAAAGACTACACAGAAGGTAAAACATTTGGGATCTACATAGTAATTCCAAATAAAATATTAGATCAATTACATAATAACATTTCCTGAAAAATTTTTCAGTTTAGAATGTGCTGCTTAAGGAAGGAACTCCCTTCCTTGGATGTCTACTAAAGCGCAGAATGATTTAACTGAGACATTATGTTGAGATTAGGGTCTAAGTAAAATAACTCTAAAGATTTTCTCCAGCATAGGATTCCTTGATAAAAAGCCAAAGTAGATGAAGAATTCAAAAAGTCATCAAGACTCCAAAAGACATTGGAGGTGGGACCATTTCTATTTTATTCATTGAAAACTTACTTTTAAATGAAGCATCCCTCAGGCAAAAACACTGGCAGGTATGGGAATGGGTTGTCAACAATAAAAACTCATCATATACTGCAAATGACGTGACATTTGACGCAACCTACAAGAGAAGACCAGAAAGGCATGGGGGAAAGGCAGCTTGATTACTCGGAGCCAACACTGTGAAAAGGATCCAATACCAAACCAAGCCTTGATACCTCAATGTCATTGATGAAAAAGCGACACCGGTCAGTCAGACCAAGGACACATTCCTGCAAAGAAATAAAACTGAAATCATAAGCAACTCTATTTCAAATCAGTTAAACCTACCTTTTCTATCACATAGTTCTACCGCCCTATGATTTCACACCTAAGTTCCTGTAATCAGGACTAAAAATACCTAAAACGCAGCTGGCCCAGTGCAAAATGGAATGTGAAGCCATCCAATCCATCAGTAGCCCTGACATCTCCATCTCCTACATATATCTCAAACCCATCTCCTTTTTCCCCTCACTAACTCCACTCAACCTGTGTTGATTCCATATTCCAGTCTTGTCACTCTCTAACCAGCTCTCTTCTGGGCAGCCAGAATCACTGTCCAAACCATGAAGCAGAACACATTACTCTGTTGATTAAAAATCACTAGAAGTTTCTAATCTTTGTTCAATTAAAAAACCCAAACTCCCTTCTCTGACTGTCATTGAGCTCCGGCCACAATGCTTCCATTCAGTCCCTTGAATAAGATGAGTTCTTGCTAAGTTCAAGGAGTTTGTTCTTCCTTCTGCCTGGAGAGAGAGCCTTCTTTTTCTTCACATCTCAGCACACACCTCACTGACTCCGAGAGGCCTTTCTGGACCACCAAATGCAGGACTCTCATTCCTATAGCCACCATCCTCAAATTACCCCGCAAACATCTCAGTATTCTCTACCAGCACACCCTGTCTATTTCCATCACACTCCCAACAGAGGGAATTATTACATTGAAATTTAATAGATCACAAGTTCCAGAAGAGCAGGAATTAGTCAAGTGGTTTTGTTTTCCAACCACTGTATTCTACCATCCACCACAATTACAGGCATTCTAATATGTGTTGAATAAAAATCTACTAAAACTATTTTCAAGATCATATTTCTGTTTTCCTCAAAAGATATGAAATAAAATTAACTTTGATTTGTACGACTAGGGATAAAAGGTTGCTAATCACATATATTATCTCATTTAGTCTTCTGAACCCTGATAGACAGATACTGATTTGCCCATTTTATAGATGAATAAGGTGTGGCTTATGAAAGTGAAATCATTTCCCACTACTGCCTAGGCATTTAGTGGAGACCCAAGTCCACCTCCAAAGCCCACTTTCTTTCTACCTAATGCCATCAGTCCCTGGGTAACTAAGTAAGTTTCCTGCTCCGTGTTCACTTACCTCTTCTCCAATCATGGCCAATTCGGTCTGGGTGCATGGATAAGGAAACCGAACAGGAAATCCACCAGAGTTCTTCCATGGTTTAACAGCCAGAGAAGGTGACTCTGCAGGATTCACAGATCTAGTTTACAAATAGCTGATGTGCTCTTTGTAAAAACCATCAACATCAATACTTGCTAAAACACTTAACATGCAATTTCAATCACTTTTGTAAGAGTACGTTAGTTCATTAAAAGAGGAAACAGGAGTAGAATACACCTGCCAATTCCACTCTAAAGCTTAGGGTTTTCCAGGATAGTTAAAAGACCTGACAATCAATGTTGTACTGACAAGATCCAAGTACATGTTTTTAAGAACTAAGCGTCTATGTAAGTCATAATATGCTTTCCTAACACCTTGATACTCACCCCAAAGGTACTTAAATATCTGGCCATCAGCCAGCTGTAATGCTACTGACTTGGTCTTGGAATTGCAACATAGACCGATTATGACCCCATCCACTGTTGCAGATGAACTGACAAAAAAAAAAACAAAAAAACGAGGAGGGCGTGTAAATCTTTTTTTCTCAAAAATAGTAACATTTCACTGATTTTGTAAATCAACAATCTCCTTTTGGTGCTGCACTATTTCAATACAATGTAGACTAAGTACATATATACAGACCCAATACTACACACACACACACACACACTTACACACTTAGAGACAGATGGATGGTTGGATGAATAGATAAAACTATTCTAAACCAAAGCCCAGATAAAGCCACATCTGCTATATGACACCATTTTCCACAAACCCAATAAGGCAATAAGACAGTTATTTACACTGTGAAGTCATCACTCCTCTTCTGGCCACAACTTACTGCAACTTATTACAATGTATTGCCTTCACTAGACATGGATGGTACCAATATCATTTCTGTCTGCTTAAAATAGTTAAAGCAGCTCCTCTGTAGGAAAATGAGCACACTCAATATCTGTATCACTAGCATATCGATTGATGGAAAATTGTGGATTTTCACTAACGAGATCAAGGGAATATGTTATCACCGTTACATTTTTTCCCTGAGTCAACGGAGAGAAGTAAAATATCACTCTTTTTTTTTTTTTTTTTGACAGTATCTTGCTCTGTTGCCCAGGCTGAAATGCAGTTGATGCAATCATAGCTCACTGCAATCTCAACCCCCTAGGCTCAAGTGATCTCCCACCTCAGCTTCTCAAGTAGCTTGGACCATAGCCACAGAAGCAGAATTTCTTAAAAGGGAAGGAAGAGGTAGTGATTTAAAAAAAAAAAAAAAAAAAAAAAAAAAGGAGACAAAAAGGTAGTGATAAAAACAAATGATGTTAATGGGAACATTTAATTCAAAGTTTTTAACCAATCTACAAAAAAACTAAAAATTATAACAATAGGGACTTCCTCTACAAATGCCTCACATTTTGTGAGGATAAACTATCTGTCAGGAAGAGAACAAACTCTAGAGCTAGACTGGCTGGGATTCGATCCTGGCTCCACCTGCATGATCTCAGGCAAGTTACCTAACTGTTCCATGTCTTAGTTGCCTCATCTGTAAAATGATGGTGCAAATGGCACATACTTTAAAGAGGTATTATGAGAAATAAATAAGCTAAGACAGAGACAGGACTTAGAAAAGTACTTTTTACAAAGTACAAGCTACAGTAAATGTAGACTACTTAATTGAGGGACTTTGAAGTTCTCAAAAGCATTATTATTTTATATGAACAAAACAGTCTTTTTGAGAAACAAAAGTCAAAGCAGTAGAAATATACTGTAAATGACTTCTCATTTCCTTTATAGCAAATGAGATGACTGCATCAAGCTTTTGCTTCTACAAGCTAATGATGAAGAATTTCAAATCTGAAGTAGAAACTTAAGTAAATTGCTCTGCTTTTTAAAAGGTAATCTACTGGCTTACTTTAAGTGCTACATATTTCTAGAACATATTCTGCGTTTGGACATGTTAACAAAAGGCTTTTTCAAAATATCACGAAGCACTATGAGTCAAAGAGTAGGAGCAAATGACTGCATTAAAATGTTTTATGTCTGTAAATGTATGTGATGTATATATAAAGGAAAGGTTCCTAATTTTGCAACAACGTTTCTCAGAAGAGAAATCTCACCAGTAGGGCTTTAATTACAAATTAATCTGGGGATCAGTATCAGTGGACAAAGGTGCCAAGTTTTGACACTGGAAACAAGGAGTTCTGGGAACTGGCTAGAAAATGCTCTCTACTACACAACAGGGCTTGCATTTCAGAGAACAGCATTCATTAACTGAAACCTGTTACATAATGAAGATATAGTCAGGAATCAAAACAAAACTCAGGCCCAGAGAACAAAGAAGAATAGAGACTTTCTAATGGTAAATGTAGTCAAGTACACAATAGGATATAAAGAAGAGGAGGCTGGAAGAAGCATTTTGAAGTCACCACATCAAAACAAAGCATATATACGCAGCTATGCATCATTTAACGATGGGGATATGTCTGAGAAATGTGTTGTTAGGTGATTTCATCATTGTGCAAACATCATACAGTACTTACACAAACCTAGGTGGTATAGCCTACTACACCCCTAGGCTATGGGGTATGTTCTATTGCTACTAGGCTACAAACCTGGACGGCGTGTTACTTTACAGAATACTACAGGCAATTGTAATACAATGTCAAGTATTTGTGTATCTAAACATGGAAAAGGTATGCACACACACACACACACACATCCATGTATATATATACGCATGACTGCATTTATACAAAATTTCTTCCTATCACATTAGCCCATGAGAATTAGCCACTCTAATTATGCTTCACAGTTATTAAAATCAATTGTAACATATAACAAACATCCTGGAAAAATGTGAGTAGATGCTGAATTAAAATATTTAACACATCTTTAAAAAGTTGCTTCATCTATTAATATTTATCCTATTTTCCACTACTTTTTGATATACTTTTGGTCTGTTATTTTGACATGGCTCAAAACTAGATTTAATCTTCTTTTTAAGTGTGTCTAACAAGAAAGCTACTGCTCCTCAACCTTGCTCAATGGAAGTCAAAAAAAGTTGTCTCATCATAAAAGACAAAAACTGAACTCCATTTGCTTAACACGCGGAGTACAGGGAAAAACTGCAATACCTGACATTGAGCTGTCCATGCTCTTCATCCATCTCAGAAGAAGCTGCAGTCAAATGGTGAATGACAGATCGGGGACTGGACTCACTGTGGCTTACAGCCAGGAAGAGGTCTTCTTCAATCCAAGTGAGAAGGCCTAGTTTCAGTGGGTTTACGTCTTGATCTTCATTATTCTCAAACTGAATTCTGTTTTAAATATTGAAGAATATCCAAGACATGAATAAAACTTAAAAACCACTGAGATGTTCCTGGATGAAGGAAGACTGAAGCATCTTGTATACAGTCAACTCCTAATTATTTGGAGGGACAAAACCTAAGATATTACCAAATACTAGAAAATCTAAAATTCATGTTTGTCTAGCTTAAGAATATGTTTTTATATTTTCCTTAGATTTCTCATACCCCGAAATCTTTCGATTTGAAGAGAACACTTGAGGAAACTGACTACACAAGAAAATTACCTGCCCGAGTCCCTACACTAAAGAACCCTGGAGCCTTTCCACTGCCACAACTTACCGGCATTGAAACCAGGCTCTGGCACGTATGTGACTTGCAGTAGAATGAATGGGTCCTTTCCTAAGCACCTCACATTAAACTGACTAGCTTGAGGGACGGTCTCCATGTCTCTAATGCATTCCTTCGGTAGCATTTATACACCTGACCATGGCACTGTTCTTGTCACCTCACGTAGGAACCGATAATGGCTACTTCCTGCCTTTTAGATCAGATGGCAAATCCGCAGCTCCCACTGAAGAAGTTGGTCACTAGCCTGCTCTTCCTCCTCAAACATCTCTCCCCGGACTCAGGCTCTCCACTGCATTCACACAGAGTATCCCATGGAGGAGCAGTCCCACCTCTGGCTTTCACTGACACTTTCTTCCCCACCAGACCCAATGTTCCCAATTCCTTGCCAACTCCAAACCTATCCCTTCCCCAAGGATCACGATGAGTATTCATGTCTTTCGTGAAATCTCAGACGAATTGGCACTATCCCCATCAAATTTTTCTTAAATGAAACTATATTCTAAACTGCCTCATACTTTCTAATTTGTCTTCTATCTCCACTCTAGTGGTTTCAAGTCTGTAAAATGAAATAATGCATGTAAATGCTCTTTAAAAACTACTAAGCATTATACAGGCAGCCTCCAAATCATACAGAGGTTGAATACTTCTGCTGTATTTATTAACTATGTCACACATATTTAAGAAACATTATTAAATTCTGTTGTTTGTTGTACTCAGTTAATTATTTCTATTAATCTAACAATAAATGTTCCCTGGAGGCGCAGTAATTTAGAAATGAAGAACATGGACTTATCAAACAGAATAGAATCAAATCCTAGATTCTCTAGTTACCAGGTCCATGACCTTGGGTAAGTTAACTAACCTCTACGCTTTGTTTTTTTAATCTATAAGTACTCAATAAGTGGTACTTTAAAAAAGTTCTTTCACAGAAGTGGCATTATAATTTGGTTTCTAGGTCATTTTGCAAATGCCTATAGCATACCTAAGGTATTCGATTACGTCCAATTGTTTATAATACTGTTTCAATGGAAGAATGCTTTCTGATTTCCATCCCAGGAGCCTCAAAACACAGCACCCAGAAGTTCTAGATTCTGGGATGGAGCAAAGATAGAGGATGCATTAGGTCATCCATGTTAACAACCCATACATCCCCATTTATGTAAGAGAATGCAACTCCGTCTTATCATTGTCATCTCCATCTTTCCCATGTGATTTTTCCTGGAGAACCAAGCGCTACTGGGAGTAGGTCCTAGGCCAGCTTGCAACTCATGCTCTCCTGCTACCTATCAAATTATATGGCATTCAGACAAACTAGATGACTGGCTTCTCCAACCAGATCCAAAAATCAGGGCCTGGCTATTGTATTTATTTCTTGTTCCACTCAGCAACAGGCATAAAACTCTATCAGTTGGCTGAATTTAGGACTGCATGCTGGCTGATTCTGTTCCCAGAGCCCAAGATAATTAAGAACCTACTTGTATCTCTTTTCCAGCTGAGGAGTTCTAAGGCAAACTTTAAATCCACTTCCACCCACAGCTCCCAGTTTCACTGTAGGGTCGGCACTTGGATAATCACCTGGAAAACAAAAATGCAAATACTATCATTGTAAATTATAAGATTTCCCCTAATACTAAGGGGATGGTGTCTGCAATTAATGAGTTCTAGAAGGCAAACAGCAATCTAGAAAATAATCACATCTCAACCTCCTTCAAATCTTTGCTTTTCCCTTAAGAACACATCAGTCATAATCTTCCCTGATAAAGGCCACATCTCAGCAAGACCCAGTGGAGGGGCTACCCTCTCAGCCCAGTGCTGTGGACAATTTCCTCCACTGTCTTCAGCCACCTCTCAATATCCTCCAGTTCTCCAAAGTCCTAAGCACCTGCTTAAAAGTTTCTTTCTATTCTTCATCCAGTTTATTCACTGCACAGCAGCCAATGCAAGTCTTTAAAAAATTCAGCCAGAACACTGCACTCCTCTGTTCTAAGCCTTCTGGTGGCTCCTATCTCACTCGGAGTAAAAGCCGCAGGGCCCTACAAGAGCAGATTCCCACCACCTCTCTGAACTCACCCACCACCTTCCCCTCATTTGCTCTGCTGCAGCCACCCTGGCCTCCTGGCTATTTCCTAAACACTTCGGTGGTTGCTTTTTACTCTGCTTGGAGCACACTTTTTTTTTTTTTCCTTCACTTTCAAGCATAGAATGCTTGGGACGCTCTTACCCCAGATGTCTACATGGCTCCCACTGTGATTCTCACCAGATCTCTGCTTAAATTTCACCTTCACAGAGAGGCCTTTGGAATCACACTAAATAGGAGAGCCACCTTCCCCCTGTAAAACCTTATCCTTAAGCTCTCCCTGTCCCTTATTCTGCTTAATTTTTCTCCACAGCACTTGCCATCTGATACATTATACTTAATTGGTATCTTTTGTCTACACCTAGAATAACAAGTTGTAGACAAAGGACAACTAGTTTTCTCATACAACAAGCCAAGTACTAGAAAAAGGCTGGCATATAATAAACAAGAAACAATGAGGGGGAAAAAGGAGTCATACTCAGGATGCATCAAACACCATCTTTGAAAATTTGGGGAACTAACTTGTCTCCACACCACTCAAATGTCTACCACTTGGCTCCAAGTTGTTAATTTCCCTTCTGCTTGGGCACTGAGCCCTGACCTATTCCAGTCCAAGATCTCTTTTTCCAGATTCTCTTATATCCAAACTCTCCCCAGTGGGCTCTTTAACTTCTCAGGGTTTTTAGTTCATGGATTTGTTATGATCTTTTTCTTCTTTCCATTTCTATGAACACTGTCCTGGCTCAAGCTCTCACTAGCTCCTGCCTGGACACTTGACAACAGCTTCTCCTAACTGGAACCTCTGCCTCCAGGTACCCCAACCTATGGCCAACCCCACATACTGATGCCGAACAATCTTTCAAAAGTGGAGCTCTCAGCCTGTCCTATCTCATCACAGGGCGTTTTCTCTCAAGGAAAATGAATGCTGGGTGGTACAGCGTTTCATCCTGAGGAGATAAAAATGTCCTAAAATTGACTGTGGTGATGGATGCAACTCTGTGAAAATATATATACAAAGATACATGTATATATATGCATAGGCACACATATAAACCACTGAATTGTACACTTTAAATAGACGAATGATATAAAGCCATTTTTTAAGTGAACACAGAACAAAACATTCCATACATCATAAAGTGACATACAAACTCATTAGCATCATAGGGTAAGTCCCACAAAAGCTTACCTTACATCTGATTCTTTTTGCCTTGACAATGAACATATTTGCACTTTTTTTAAAGCTATTTTTAAAAGCTTAAGGAGGACTGTAACAGCATTTGACACACTGAAACTATAATCAGAGAAAGTGGTGGTATATCCAGATAGGATTCATGTACACAGTGGGCTGCTGACTTAACAGAAAAGCTGATATGAAAGTAAGGAATTCCCATTTAAATTAATTAATTTTGATTACTCTCTTGGCAACTATCTAGGCTTTTTCTGAAAATTCAAAAGATATTTGAAAACAAGGCTACCACTGCCATATGCCAGCAGAATTTATGACATAACCACAGAACTCACAAGTAAAAACTAATTTCAGATTCTCCAGCACATCAGGAAAACAATGAGGAACTGACAGCAACGGGGCTGTGGAAGGACAAGTGGATTAGGAGCTAGAACACCTGTGTCCAGGTCCTTGCCCATTCTTGTTCAAACAAATTACAAAACCTCTGACACTGTGTTCCCTCATGTATAAAAGTGGAAAATCCCATCTCTGACACAGCTCCTAGGAGGGATAAGATCAACTGAAAATATGTGTAAAGGCAATGAAAATAGTAAAACATGTTAACAATGTATAACATACTATGTTATTTCCAGAGTTCAATGTTATTCTTAAATAACTGACTCTTCAAGTTTAGTAAGGGAAAAGGAATGGCTCATACAAACCAGTGTTAGGATTAAAAAAAAAAAAAAAATTCCAAGCCAATTAAATATCATAATGATAATATCAACTGCAGACTTCAAAATTTTGAGAAACACTAGACCTATGGCAACACCAAACTATAATTTGCTTTTATGTAGGAGTAGAAGGGATTTGATGCAGAACATTTCGGTAAAAGTTTTTTAACATACCGCATTTATAAACAGAAATCTGGTTACTGGCATCTAGAACAGCAAGGTCATTACTCTTCTGAGGGTGTGCAAAGAATGTGACTTGATTCACAGGGTGTGGGAACAGCAGTTTGTAGGTACACATGGGAGGCGGAACCACAGTCTGCCGGAAGACTGTCACCAATACCCCGTCTGCAGTGATAAAGAAAGAAGAGGATTAGACATAGGGATATTCAATTTGTAAGATAAGGCACCTGAATAGCACAGTATATCCAAACAATAATGGCAATTCACAAAAAAATAACTTTCAGTGTTTTTCTCATGAACAAGTTTAAAACCAGTGTGGGGTGGGGAAACGTCATGGGTTCTGTCTATACTTGGCCATCATCACCTCCAGGCCTAGAGCAGTCCATCTCAGAACCTGGAGTTTCAGGTGCCAGGGACTAAGGCAAAAAGGCCAAGAGGTCAGAGCTCTAGCTTTAAATCCAGGCCTGCAAGCAAGCCACACTAAACCAAGGGAATTAATACCTTCAAAATCCTTAAAGCACTTTCCTATGTGTGGATTTGGTAATAAGGCAGATCTGATTAAGTTCTCTATATAGAATACATGACTATAAAATCAGTATAATATAGAACATTACACAGAATGTGAATTAGTATACCACCTCACATTACAATCTTAGAAGCCAGTGTTCCCTTTTATTATCAGCAATAAAACTATTCATTAAGGTGACTACTTCACTCCTCAATCTTGCCCTCCCCATCCCACCCCCTAAAAAACCTTCTACCTAATTATAAAATGTCAACCTAATCTTCATATTAGGCAAACGTCTATGCACGAACTGAACATACTAGAGAAGTATATAATCAGCAAGCATTTATATCAGGAAACAAAGCAGCACAAGTGGGGTGGTACAAGGATCAATTATAAATCTGTGTCAGGGCAAACAGATAAGGCTAACCAATCCCACAAGACTCTACTGTTGTCATCCTCTCTACCTAGAGTCAAAGTTTTCAGTGTCTTCAAAGGCCAGGCAAGTAAATGTGTGAAGGCCACAGATGCAGTATAACAGGAAACTGGGGTGGGGAGGGGGGACAATGCTTCTCAGGAAAGAATATACCCCACCTTATATCCCATTCAATAAAAAATCAAACAAGTAACCCAAACAGCCAAAATAAATAAAGATTCCCCACTGTTGCAATCAAACCACCACATCTGCAGGCCGTAGGTTCAGGACCCCTTGCAGGCTCATGGACACACTTCCCAGCAGCTTACTTCCATCAATGACGGCCACATTGGACAAGTCACTTGAATTATCTCCCACGCTCCGCTCAGTCGTCCAGTGCCAATCATAGGCGAGGTAATGCCAGCCCTGACAGAGAACATGCAGTCGGTATGGGGTCACAGGGTCCCACATCAGAGATACAAGCTTGCTCTTCCCACAGGTGCTGAAGGATAAACTTTGCTTGAGATACCAGTGATAGTTTCCAACAGTCCAGAGCTGAACTGCAAGGGAAAATGAAAAGAAGGCCATTAGAGGCTGGAAAGCAGACTTCATCCCACTTGCCAGAGGGGGACAAGGGCAATCTTTTCTTTTTCAAAGGACCCTTCCTGCTCAGCCTCTTCTCTAAAATAAGAACAATAATAATTGCCAAAAAGTAGCTTTCCATGCAGATAAAATGTCAAGAATCAATAAGGTAAGAAATACATGTTTATTTTCCTGTTTTTTTTCTACTTTCAATTTTTATTCATATGTTTATTTTCTTTTTTTTTTTTTTTTTTTTTTTTGACTCAGAGTCTCACTGTCGCCCAGGCTGGAGTGCAGTGGCACGATCTCAGCTCACTACAAGCTCCACCTCCCAGGTTCAAGCCATTCTCCTGCCTTAGCCTCCCGAGTAGCTGGGACTACAGGCACCTGCCACCACACCCGGCTAACTTTTTTTTGTTTGTTTGCATTTTTAGTAGAAACAGGGTTTTACCGTGTTAGCCAGGATGGTCTCGATCTCCTGACCTCGTGATCCACCCACCTCAGCCTCCCAAAGTGCTGGGATTATAGGCGTGAGCCACCGCGCCCGGCCTATATGTTTATTTTCAACTTTACTTCCAAACCTTATGATCATGATGGAAGGCTACTAGGACAAAGCATTCTTTTAGTGGGTTTTCTCATGAAGATTTAGGAAGAAGATAACTTGGCAATTAGATTAAAAGTATTAAAACACTCAATCCAAGATCTAGCCTAGCATCATTGTGTTGTATTGGGCTTAAGATGCTTATTTTCTTTCAGGTGCTTTGCACGCACTTATGTACCAGGCTATCTGGGTATTAACCCTGATTCAGCTGCCCGAAGAAGATAAGCATGCAATTATCCTTCCAACATCTATTAAGTAAGACTTAATCATGCCAAAACCAACCTTCACTAAACAGATGACACATATAAATTAAGACCTTAGTTATATTAGGAATTACATTTATATTAAGAAATATTAGTTATATTAAGGAATTCATTTTCTTAATCTCCTTGCTCACTAATGCTTAACTTAGTGATCACCGCAAATACAACCTAGTCTTAAACCGCATTATTACACTTTGAAGTTAGACCACATGCTGATGTTCTGTAAGCACAGATGTTGTGACTGTTCTTGTGCAATGTGTATGTGTATATATATACACACACGTTTTTGAGATGGAGTCTCACTCTGTCACCAAGGCTGGAGTGCAGTGGCACGATCTCCGTTCACTGTAAGCTCCGCCTCCTCTGGGTTCACATCATTCTCCTGCCTCAGCCTCCCGAGTAGCTGGGACTACATGCACCCGCCACCACGCCCAGCTAATTTTTTGTATTTTTAGTAGAGATGGGGTTTCACCATGTTAGCCAGGATGGTCTCGATCTCCTGACCTCGTGATCCACCCACTTCGGCCTCCCAAAGTGCTGGGCCCCCAAAGTGCATAAGCCACCGCGCCTGGCCCATACCTATACTTTTAACAAAAATGAGATCATTGCTATACTGAGATACATACATGAAAAAACTAGAAGACAAGAAAATTTGAATAGCGATTATTACGGAGTGGCAGAACTATGAGATTTCTTTTTTTCTCATCTTTATTTTCTAACATTTTCAAGTATTATTTAATACTTAAAACCACACACTGATATATTTTAAAAGCTATAAAAAATATTCTTTCCTTTTATATTTAATCTAAACCTTCTTTCACATCCACAGAATACCTTTGGTTATTGTTTTTTTCTGTGGTAATACCATCCACTAGGGAAAGCACGTGATGACTTACAACAGTTAATTTTATTGTGTCAACTTGGCCAGGCTATGGTGCCCAGCTGTCTGCTGAAACTCTAGATGTTGCTGTGAAAGTATTCTGTAGATGTGATTAATATTTATAATGGGCTGACTGTAAGGAAAGCAGATTATTCTCCATAATGTGGGAGGGTCCCATTCATTCAGCTGAAGGCCTTCAAAGCGAAAACTGAGGCTTCTCAGAAAAGAAGAAATTCTGCCTTAAGGCTGTAACAGAAATCTTGCCTAAGTTTCCAGCCTGCCTTACAGATTTCATACACAAGTCTGCAACATCAATTCTTACCTGAGTTTCCAGCCTGCCAACCTGCCCCACAAATTTCAAACTTGCCATCCCCTACATTAGCCAATCTTTTAAAGTAAATCTATCCACACTCTATTACTCTCTCTCCCTCCCACCCTATCCTGTTCCCTCTCTCACTGTCTCTCTATATAAGTACAGTTGACCCTTGAACGACACAGGCTTGAACTGCATAGGTCCATTTATATTCGTATTTTTTTTCAATGAATACAGTCAGCCCTTCATCTTGTGGATTCTATATCCACAACCAAATGCACATCAAAAATATGGTACTTGAGGAATGCAAAACTCAAGTATACAAAAGGCTGACTTTTCCTATCTGAGTGTTCCGCAGGGCTGACTGCAGGACTTGACCACGTGTGGATTTTGGTTTCCATGGGCAATCCTAGAACTAATTCCCCAAGAATACTGAGGGACGAATTATATGTATGTATTAATTCTGTTTCTCTAGAGAATCCCGACCAATACATGACTGAAATCCACAATCAACCAAAACCTAATCACCCCCATTTCCATCTACCCACTTCAGCATCTTTGATTCTACTAAGGGACTAAGTAGAAGGGATGAAGGAAATCCCAATACCTGTCCACTTTCAACTACGTTTTATGGGGCAGAAGGTTGGGGTACTACAGCTGTCTTACCATAGGTTTTCAGAATGGAGTTTTCTTCTCTCTGAAGGTCTTCCAGCCAAACTGCAAGCACAGAGGAATCTGCATTCCAGAGCAAGTCATTTACCTAGGAGGGAAAAAAGATCCATCATTGGCTTTCAGTTATGGATTTACTTCCAAATCTTTATAATCAAATAATCCCACTACCTGAGCTCATCCCTAGCTGTAAATTACTAATTTATAGAGGCATTAAACAAATCTGTAAAATATGTCATTATTATGTAGAGGACTTAAAAAAAAGAAATACATAACTTAAGAAACTTAACCAAATACAAGGTGACATTTTTAGACAATCAGAGAAATTTGAATATGGACTGGGTGTTAGACAACACTGAGGTAAGATGTAATAATGGAGTTATGGTTATGTAAAGAAAAATGTCCTTAACTGTTAGAAATAAATATTGAAAATACGATTTCTAGAATTAAAACTCCAGGAAATAAAAATATATGTAAGTATGTGTATGTATAGGCCAAAGAGTTGTAGATAGATGAAAATAGTTTTGCAAAATGTTAGTATCTACTGAAAGTGAGTAAAAGTTACATGGGAGTTCATTAAACTTGTCTCTCAACTTAAGATGTTTAAAATTTTACACAGAGATATCATTTGATGTGTTCTCACTTCAGTCAATTTCTTAATTGTATACCAATTAAGAAATGGTATACAAACCGCTTAAGATTTAAATGTTATAAATGAAAAGCATCTTCATTACTGGAAAAATCATGCTTTTGTCAAAATAAACAATAAAAACTAGCATTTTTATTTCCTATTTCTGTTTTATCTAAGGTGGGGGAGAAATGCTATTAGTTGCAAAATCACTGGAAAAACAATATATCTTTTATTTAACAAAAAAAATCAGTTCTAAGAAACCACCATTTTTATTACTATTTACTCTAAAGCTTCTATTTATGTATCCATATCAAATATAAATCCCCTCTATAGGCCAAGCGCGCTGGCTCATGCCTGTAATCCCAGCACTTTGGGAGGCTGAGGCGGGTGGATCACCTGAGGTCAGGGGTTTGAGACCAGCCTGACCAACATGGAGAAACCCTGTCTCTACTAAAAACACAAAATTAGCTGGCTGTGGTGGCGCATGCCTGTAATCCCAGCTACTCGGGAGGCTGAGGCAGGAGAATCGCTTTAACCTGGGAGGTGGATGTTGCGATGAGCCGAGATCGTACCATTGCACTCCAGCCTGGGCAACAAGAATGAAACTCCGTCTCAAAAAAACAAACAAACAAAAAAAAATTCCCTCTATAGCTGTGGAAAGTCCTCCACATTTGAGGGCGAAACAAACTCAGGCACTTACCTTAACCTCATCTTTAAGGAAGGGAAGTGTGAAGTGTCCATGAAGAAGTCCATTTTTCTCAAAAAACACAATATCCTGCTGGTTGGGTTTATCTTGTGTAGATGCAATCAAACTGCCTGAGGGTCTTAAAGCAAACTCAGAGTGTTACAACATCCAAAGCTCCTCTAACTAAAGACAGCAAACATGAATGAATGAATAAGTATCTTTATCTAAGGAAGTTTTAAATCCCATGTGTCCCTTGTCTCTTGGCAAGCGGTTCACCCCATTGTGGGACTGTACTTGCCAGAGGAAAGAGTGTCTTATCCTATTTTATACAGAGGTTCCATTTGCCTACAAAGCCTTACATATTTACACTGCATTTGGATGACTTTAAAAATAATAAGTTATCTAAACCATTGCACGTATAATGTCCTAAAAATCAAAATCTATTTCTCCTTCAATTATATGACTTCGGCAAATATTCTATGCTCAGCTAGGTCTTTTTTAAGACTTCTCCAAAAGTTGAAAACATCTTAAATGCCTCATCTTATTCACATTTGTCTCTAGGGTTTTAATTCAAATACATTTCTCTGCTGCTCTATCATACAACACCATTCAGATAACTGGTGGGAAACAAGAGGTCTACATACAACAGATACCACTGAAACAGTGGAGACACATCTTCTATCTAAAATCAGGCAGCCACATATGACAGGCAAATTGTGACCTGCACAAGGGTACTGGGCCAAGGAGGAGAAGAGAAGGAAAGAGGGGGATCTGAATCCAGCCTGCATGTTCCCTGGCAAGCAGATCCTCTGCTGTGGGAATTTTGTGCCAAGGAAGGAGGCTCTTTCCCTAATTTCCACAAAAGCTCCATTTGCCCCACAGAGTCCTGCAAACTGGTCCTTCCCTTCTAAACACCATTTTCTGCTCTGTACAATGGCTTCATATACACCCTGCCTTAAAACCACAGCCTTTTAAGAATTAGGAATGCAAAACATATGGGGCCTTGGAATGATGGAATCTGTGAAGAAGCATAAAATCTACTATTCAAGTTGAATTCAGACTTCAGAGAATAAAAAAAAAAAAAAGAAGAAGAAACATAGATAGATACAGGCTTACAACCAAATGAAGAAATGTAAAAATCCTTTTGTGTTACACAAACATCTGTATCATCTGTATCAATGGGTACCACCACCTCTACCCTGGTTCCAAGAATTTCTCTAAGGTTTCTTCTCCCACTCACTTCCAAGCCAGGGCTGGTCCCAGTCCTGCCACAGGCTCACTGGTTGACTGCAAAGCAAACTCTCGGTTCCACACTCTGACCTT
Source organism: Mandrillus leucophaeus (assembly GCF_000951045.1). Taxonomy (NCBI): domain Eukaryota; kingdom Metazoa; phylum Chordata; class Mammalia; order Primates; family Cercopithecidae; genus Mandrillus; species Mandrillus leucophaeus. The sequence goes on from NW_012108252.1 coordinate 4,436,964, forward strand.
CCGAGCCCCTGTACGGGAGTGGAGTCAAACACACACACACACTTAGAACATTATGATAGAAGTTGTCAAATCAGAACTACTCAAACACCTTCCTTACAAACAAAAAATGCCACGGTTTTACACAGCCAATTAGATTAATCTTGTTAAAAATTTCTGTCCACCAGGTAGGAGGATGGACCAGGTGACCTCAAAGGACTCTTTTAATTCTTAACTCTAAACTCATTTCACATTTAAATCAGTACATCCTTGCCTCGTATGTAAATTAATACCTTACTCAAAGCAAAAGAAAGAAAAGTTTCCTTAATTTTAATAAGATTTTTTTTTATTGTTGTTTAACTGCAATATATTTCCATACCTGTTTCTGGGCAAACAACACTCACAGCAAAAAACTGTCCATCCCCACGCCAGGTAACTTGAGGTCTACGATCATCCCAGGGCAAAGCAGACTCATGCTAAAGAGGGGAAGAAACACCAACATTACTGGCGGACCTTAAGTATCCCAGAATCAAACAAGCCTTACACCACTATAGATCTTTTGTACGAGGTTTAAGCTACCTTGAAAGCCTGCCTCTAGAATCAGAAACCATCCAAGGGTTGGTTCTTCTAACCCAGAAATCACCAAAAAAGAGAAAAAAATGTAAAACAAACAAAATCCTCCTTTGGGCATTAAAAAAAAAAAAAAGTGGCCTCTGAGAACAGCAAAAGAGGAAAAGGGCTACAGATCTAGATCCTGAATATAATGAGCTAAGGAACCTTTCAGGTAACCACAAGGAAACAAGTGTCCTATTTGTCCAACAGGGTAGAGTTTTGTTCAAATATTGTGTAAGCTTCACAACAGGGCACAGATGAGTTAAGATGTGAAGAAGGTGAATAGGGAAGAGCCACAGAGGTGGTAAAGGCAGCAGCAAACAATGACGAAAACATGCAAATGTTCTCATTCTGCAGCATGACAGGAAGAAACGTCTCCTCCAGGACCACGTGTATCTCAATCCTGAAGCCAACTCTACTGGGTGGGAGACAGATGACCCCCCGGGCATTCTTCATCATATTCTAGTAACAGCCTAATAATTCTGCTAGTACTATACTATAGTCTGCACTGTAGGGAATACATAGGTAGCCTAACCAAATTTATTCTCAATGAAACTGTCCTATGGTATAGAAACCAAACCTCCTTTAGCGAAGGGTTAAGGCCTGAAATAGGCGTTATATGAAATAGAACTGGAAATAACTGAGGACAGAAAACGTAGATGGCAAGCAGGGTATTATTGAGTCATCTATTCTAGAAGAGTAGCTCATAGAAATTTCTACATATAATTATGCTTCCATTTGTTCAGGCCCAACCCTTGATATTCTCCTCAATTCCTCTCTCTCATCTACTTCTTTTTTTTTTTTTTTTTTGAGAGGGAGTCTTGCTTTGTTGCCCAGGCTGGTGTGCAGTGGCATAATCTTGGCTCACTGCAACCTCCATCTCCCGGGTACAAGCAATTCTACTGCCTTAGCCTCCCAAGTAGCTGAGATTACAGGCATCTGCCACCATGCCTGGTTAACTGTTGTATTTTTAGTAGAGACGGGATTTCGCCATGTTGGACATGCTGGTCTCGAACTCCTGACCTCAGGTGACCCGCCCACCTTGGCCTCCCTAAGTGCTGGGATTACAGGTGTGAGCCACCATGCCCAGCTAAATGCAACCTCTTGAATCAGTGTTACTGGGCACTAGGAGAGCCCAGGCAGAGAACAAACTGAGGGCTAGAACAACACAACTTAAAAAATCAAAGTAAATTATGCTCACATGAGTACTTGCGTCTGACTACTCCACGGATTTTTGTTTTCTTTTCTGAAGGGTGGCTGTGAACTTTCAAACCAAGACAAGGCCCTAGAAAGCCTTTAGAAAAAGTTCATGGAAAAAAGCTAGAGTAGTTTACTGGATAGTACATTAGATAATAGGATGCCCGGGGTTTTTTCCCCCATTACCTGGATCATCCTAGATCACTAATAAATCCTAATTTTGGCAATACTAGATAAGTCTTACTCTAGCAGGTACCAGTAGTAAAATGTCATCTCCTCCAGAGTTTAACAAAGTATGGAAAACTGCCTTATTCTCAATACTACCATACATTCCCTTAAAGTACTATTTTTAAACACCTTTACTGGGATATAATTTACATTTCATTAAGGTTCACCCATTTGAATTACACAATGGTTTTTTTTGTTTGTTTAAACTCAGTGGTAAGAATCATTGTTTTTAAAGTGTATTTACAAAGTTGAACAGCTATCACCGTAATCTGAATTTTGAGCATTTTCATCATCCCAAAAAGAAACCCCATATCCATTAGCAGTCACTCCTTCCCTACCCTACCCCGCAGCCCTACGCAACCTCTACTCTACTTTCTGCCTCTGTGGATTTGCCCCTTCTGGGAACTTCATACAAATGGGATCATACTATATGCGATCTTTTATGACTGGCTTCTTTCACTTAGCATAATCTTTATGGGGTTTATCCATGTCATAACATGTATGAGTAAAGTAATACTTTTAAATCGAAAATATATGGTCTTAGAAAGCTGCCGGGCGTGGTGGCTCACACCTGTAATCTCAGCACTTTGGGAGGCTGAGGCGGGTGGATCACGAGGTCAGGAGATTGAGAGCACCCTGGCTAACACGGTGAAACCCCGTCTCTACTAAAAATACAAAAAATTAGCCAAGTGTGGTGGCAGGCACCTGTAGTCCCAGCTACTCAGGAGGCTGAGGCAGGAGAATGGCATGAACGTGGGAGGTGGAGGTTGCAGTAAGCTGAGATCACACCACTGTACTCCAGCCTGGGCGACAGTGAGACTCTGAGTCAAAAAAAAAAAAAAAAAAAAAGAAAGTTGTAACATAATTTACTTGTTGCTTGCAGCAAGAAAGAATATTCAGATTGCACCAACTATTTACTTGGTCAAGTTTCTGTTTAGTCATGGATACCTTTTAAGTCCTTCGGCCAAAAAAAAAAAAAATCACTTAAAAATCAGGGGGGACAAGAAAACCACTCGTCCAAAGCTGGGCATGTGTAGTGGATCACCCCAAAGAAACAAGGCTGTGTCTGAGAACACTTACTCTATGTTTCCGCCCTCTAATAATCCTTTACTATTCTAATAAGTCAACAGCCTTCAGAATGTTAAATTAGACCCCTATGCATATTTTACTCACTACATAGTTGTTTTGAAATAAAACTATGCTTTTAAAAAAAAAAAGTTTCAAAAGTTATTTGTCTACTAAAATAAGAGCAGCAACTACTATTTGAGTGCCTACACTGTGCTGATGCTGTGGTAGCTGTTTTATATGTTATTACCCACTCATCTCAACCCTTGTAAGGAGACATTATGTTGTCCACTTTACAGAGAATACCGAGGCTCAGAAACGTTAGGAAATTTCCCTGCCAAGGTCTCATAGCTTCTAAATGTTATGAGGATAACGTAATCTGTACTTTTCTAACAGAGATATACACCGCTCCTGGGGGTACCTGGCAGTATGCCAGAGGGTAAATATGGCACACCTTCTTGGGGCATTAATTTTACTCAAGGGTAATACTTTTCAGTTCATATTTTTAAAAAATATTCATATTGTACATATTAAAATAAAATATAAGAGTTTAAATGAATTTAATGTGACATGCACACTACTTCCCCAGGTGCCCCAAGAGTTTGCACTTTTCTTGTGTCCACATACCTCTGCCTTCAGGGGCTGCCTACATTAGAAGATTAAGAAGTACTGCCTTGAGTCATCGAGACATCATTATATGGTCTTTAGAATTCTCTAATCCAGAAGTAAGGAAAACAAAGAGTTTCATCCAATAGAATAAGAAAAATATCTAATATACACATATATGGGAGAAGTATGAGAACATGCATATGAATGAAGGATGGCAGCTCTCTCTGGGGAGGAAGGCGAGGGACATCGGGACGGGATACACAAGGGATTTCCTTTGTCTGTGATGTTTTATTTTTTGAACTGGGTGATGAATATTGGTCATAATTATTTGCTACCATGATAATAAATCACAAAGCAACTTGGCAATAACAAGGAAAAAAACGATCTTTCTAGGGGGACTCATTTCCTGAAGGCTCTAGGCAGTTTTACTAAAGCAGAAGAGAACTGTTCATTACCGGCATCTAAGTGGACACAACAGAATTCCTGGTGGGTGGCAAACTTACATTTGTTCCAGTCAAGGCTCTTTATCCATCAAACCACAAACTTACCATTTGCATCTGAAAAGCTGCTTGTCTGCCTTCTGATCCATGGAACTGTGTCTCCTTCCTGCCCCATCCAACAGTGATAAACTTGCCTAGGGAACAATTGGCAAGACAAACAATAAGCTGCATGAAATGAAACAAAAAGTTTCACTGCTATTCTTCATGAAGTTAGTCACTGGCAATTACTCGGGTCCTCTAAGACCTCTCAGTAAATTGACCAGCAGTCAGTATTTGAGAAACCTATGTTTCAGGCTGGGCGTGGTGGCTCATGCCTATAGTCCCAACATTTTGGGAGGCTGAGGCAGATGGATCACTTGAGTCCAGGAGTTCAAGACCAGCCTGGGCAACATAGGGAGACCCCCATCTCTACAAAAAGTATACAAAATTAGCTGGACATGATGGCACACACCTGTGCTCCCAGCTACTCAGGAGACTGAAGTAGGAAGATCACTTGAACCCAGGAGTTCAAAGCTGCAGTGAGCCGTGATTGCACTATTGCACTCTCTAGCCCGGGTAACACAGCGAGACCCCCATGTCAAAACAAACAAATAAACAAAACCCATTTCATATTATATGCAGCAGTGATTTTGAAGAATTTAAAATGCACTTCCTTATTCTGGAAAGCATTTTACTGCCATCTTATGTATTCCAAGTTTCTTAGATGACACAAGTCAGGGATCTCACCCTCACCTTACAAGTAAGAAGAATGAAACATGAAGAGTTTACAAAATATGTCCGGAACATAAAACTCCAAGACGAGAACTGGGAATAAAATTCTGATTGCAGGCTCCTCACTGGTGATAGAGGGGCTGCAGGTCACAAAATAGCTCCTCACATAGACTTAAGAGATGGAGACCCTCCCTAACGGTGGAGCCCAAAGTTAGAACACAGGTCTTCTGCCTTCCAGGCTGACTGGTGTTCTTTCTAGATCATAACGCTTCTCTTACATAAACTATAAAGGCAGAGTTGCTGAAACAACACAACGCTTCTGTTCCCAGAGGCAGGATCCATCTGCAAGAGGCACAATAAAGATGGTCCTGAAAGCATCACCCAATCCGGGACCCAGCACTTTTCTCCTGCCATTGATGCTGATTCTGATGAAGCAGGGCTGTTTGCAATTCCTATAAATCATGGTCCATATGACCATTTCCTGTCTGCTCACATCCAAGCACTACAGTACCTCAAAGCATAACTTGCTGCTGCATACAAATGGTAGTGACTATCCTGGTGCAAACCCCCAGGCTTCTATCTGCAAGTTTCCACAGAAAGATTAAGGACCAAGGAGTGAAGAAAGAGAACTTCTCCAGTGGAAGACAAGAAATGATGGGGTTATAGCAGGGATTTACAAAACTACAGCCTACATCTGCTTTTACAAACAAACATTTACTGGACCATAGCCGTGCTTATGTATCGTGTATAACTTTCACACCTCAACATTAGAATTGAGTAGTTGCAACATAGATCATATAGCCTGCAAAGCTGAACATATTTATGACCTAGCCCCTTTTCAGAACAAGTTTACTGACCCCAGAATAGAGGAAAAATATTCAACACTCCATAGAATGATTCTTTTTTTTATTTTTGTACTGAGAAACGCATTTCTGAGACCTAAGACCTTAACTTGGACTACATTTCCTTTGATTTACTGCATTAGGATTTTTGTGGAAAAGTCGGTGGGAAACACCAGGCCCAGAGTACTTTCCCATCCCAAAGTGTACTGTGTGCTCTTACTCTCTCTCTGACTGTCCTCAAAGCTGGATGCCCCAGAGTTCCACCCTGGATTCCAGACTCTTCCTGTACAGCATCTGCTCTCTGAGCAAGTCCATCTGTTCCCAAAATTGTCAGAATTTCCTACATACCCACCACTCTCAGTCCATAGCTCTGGCCTTTTCTGAGTTTCAGCCTTGTATTTGCCTACTCCACATGGCAATCCCATATGGTCCTTCAACAAATCCAAAACAGACCTCACCACCCACCCCTTACAGACCAGCACTTCCCCATCTTCCCTCTCAGTTACTGGCATCTTTATTCCCATCACCTGAGGTTCTGGCTGGAGTCCTGCTCAACTTTTTCTTATTCACCTTACATACGCAAAGCCTATTTATTTCACTTTCTAAACTGGTATTTCTCAAACTGGCCTAGGGCAGAAGGGGAACCATGCACGTATATTCTAAAAAAGTTTTTTAGCTAATTCTAAAAAATGTACTCCCATCCTCATTGAGATTCAAGTTTCTCCTGAATCATTCCTGCTTCCAGCCGCACATAAACCTTCCTTATCTGTCATCTGGATTCCTGCAGCAACCTCTTACCTGATCATCCTGCCTCTAGTCTCTTTCCTCTCCACACACAAAAACAACATGGCCATCACAAGCCATCTTTCTAGTAGATAAATCTCTTTAAACGTCTTATCATCAAAACTTGTAACAGCTGATCAATGTCCAAATCCCCCACTACAAACTCAATCAAATCTGTCCCATTCATTTCATTCTATACTCACATCCTGCCACTTCGGCAATGCTGACTTACTCACAGTTCCCTGAGTAAACTATAATGTTTCTATGAAATAACCTTCCCTTGAAATGGACACATTCACTTGCTTGGACTGTTCCCTACCCTTATCCCTCACCTACCCAACACCAATTCAGCTGAGACTCAGCTCAAATCAGCTTCCTTGGGGAAATCATCCCTCTCCAGTTACTGGTTTCCTTCCCTTATGCTACCCTAATACCTGTACATTATGTCATTACTGTGCTGATACTAACATGCCAGGTAATTTTTAAATTTTTTGTAGACGCTAGGTCTCCCTATGTTGCCCAGGCTAGTATCAAACTCCTGGGCTCAAGCAATCCTCCTGCCTCATCCTTCAAATGTGCTGGGATTATAGGCATGAGCCACTGTGCCCAGTCCTCCAAAATCACTTCTGAACAAATACATTATTTGTAATCAAATGGGTAGAAGTTGTCTAAATAATTTCTCAGAGTTGATGGAGCAAGAAGGCAGGAAGTTAGACCTTAACAGAAGTTGGAATATCTTCTTCCCCATCCCTCTTCAATCAGGCCAGTTATTTGATGACTTCAAGATGGCCAAAGCTTATACTTAATAAACATCTCTCTTCTTCTGCACTGCCCTTCAATACTCCCATAGCCTTAATGCCCAGATGACCTTGGCTAGATTTTGGCAAGAAAATAATCTGATCGTTCCCATGGAAATGCAGACTGGATCTAATCAGTAGGAACAAAAACCAGCCTTCTATCCCATCTTTCTTTTCTTCTCCCTAAAACTGTATCCCGGAAATACTACCTTTATTCTAGCTTGTACAGTCCCTTTCACTGAAGGCCCAGCCTAAGACTTTTCCAGGGTTTGGGTAATAACTATCTAAGTGAACTTAAACATTGGTTTATATTTTCCAGGTTATTGACAAAGCCAACCCTCAGACCTGGAGAGGCACCAGTAGGCCTTTTAAGATTTGGGATGGGCTGAAGGAACTGAGCTAATAGACATTTAATAACTGGGGGTTTAACCTTCACAGTTCTTTGGCCTAATCACATGGCTATTAGTGTACAAGGAAATGGTCAAAAATGGGAAGAAACGTAGGTCACAAAATGTTGCAAACAAACCTATACTCACTTTCACCAAAATCATCCTGGTGGATCTGCTGCTCCATGATTGGCTCAAAATCTTTTGTCATCATAATCAGGGTCTGTTGACCTTAGAGAAACACAAACAAAAATGATTTTGTTTCCACGTAACAAATTTGCCATTCTGTAAGTACCTATGGCACTGTAAGCTAAGGAGCCGGAGTTAGTCTGAACAAAGCGGAGAGAATTCATCCAAAATGCTTTGACTTAAAAAAACAATCAACAATGACCAAAAAAAAACCCAAACAGCTTTGCCTAGATGAGTCACCTGGTGCTTATGCTCCACTATTAATGTGTGTACAGTTGAACATAAAAGTCCACAAAGCCCTCCTCCACTAACTTCAACACTCCCTGTCCCCAAGATACCTCTAAATATATATGTCATCAATGGAGCTTGTTTACTAAACTCATCTGGAATGATGAGACTTAAAGGGGAAAAACAGCAACAGAACCCAAGAAGGGCTTTTAGAATGTATTCATACAGCAACTCTTAGAATGAGTTAAAATATATATTGCTGACATTTTTAACTCTAACTGGGGACTTAGCAGCCTCCTCAAGTTTTATGACTTTGTTTCTTACTCCCAAAAACTGAGAAAGTTACATGAAACAACTTTTTATGATGATAGACTAAGAGGTAAAACTTCAGTCACCAAAAAAATAAAAAAATAAAAATAAATTCACTCTACAGTATAATATTGGTATTATACTGGTTCAAAGAAATTTTTTGAAATTCAAGCAGCCCAAAACTGATGAAGCCTGTAAGACACCTGGAGTAACGTTTTAGAAAAGCGAGTGAGCCACCAGTAACAAGCTTACCTGTGGCAAGAAGCACCAGCTCTTGGTCAGGACTCCAACTCATGACAGAGATACCACTGGCTACACTCCCAACACACTCCAGCTGAGACAGAGAAAATTGAAAAGAGAGACTCAAAACACTAGCGTCTTAGTAAAAATTGACTGCAACTTCAATCAAAACAATTAAAAAAACAAAAAGAAAGAACATCAGTGTATGAAAGAGATATCTGCACTCTCATGTTTGTTGCAGCTCTGTTCACAACAGCTAAGATGTGGAAGCAACCTGTGTCCATCAACGGATGACTGGATAAAGAAATTGTGGTACTATACACAATGGAGTACTACTCAGCCATAAAAAAAGAATAAGATCCTGTCATCTGCAACAACATGGATGGAACTGAGATGATTACATTAAGCGAAATAAACCAGGCACAAAAAGACAAACATCGTATGTTCTCACTTATTTGTGGGATCTAAAAATCAAAACAATTGAACTCATGGACACAGAGAATAGAAGGATGGTTACCAGAGGCTGGGAAGGGTAGTGAGGGGGCTGAGGGAAGTTGGAATGGTTAATAGGTACGAAAAAAATAGACAGAATAAATAAGACCTGTTATTTGATAGCACAACAGGGTAACTATAGTCAATAGTAATTGCACATTTTAAAATAACTAGAAGCCTGTAATTGGATTGTTTGTAACACAAAGGATAAACGCTTGATGGGATGGATATCCCATTCTCCATGATGTGGCTATTTTGCACTGCATGCTTGTATCAGAGCAACTCATATAGCCAAGTCCATAAATATATGTACTTACTATGTACCCACAAAAATTAAAAATTTAAATTAAAAAATTAAAACAAGAACTTATTCAACACACAGTTCTTCAGTAATGGATATCAAGAGAATAGACCTGTTATCGGGCACAGGGATTAGAAATAAATCTCTTTCTTCCCAGAGCTGTCTCATGAGGGAGATAAAAGATGACTCTACAGAAGATGACAGCAATGACCAAGATCTCTGGAAAGCAAAGTGCATCTCAGCACAGAGAATGACAAGTGGCCCAGAGTCCGCAAAAAGTTTTTCTGACGTGTTTCAAAGAGTGGTAATAAGGACAGGAACGAGACCAGGAAGAAAACACAGTGTAGAGGCACAAAGCCAGAAAAAAAGAGCAGTTAAAAATCAGCTGCAACTAAAACATAAAGTATACGTACACATGGGAACAATGGGGGGATGGGGCTATAAAGGAATGTGGGGAACAGATAGTGAAAGGGCTTATAAGGCACAATAAGGAACATGGGCTCTGCCTTCCAGACAATTAAGAAGCCACTAAAGGGTAGAATCAGCACCATTAAATGAAGATAAATAGACTGGAAGAGCTCAGTAACCAGGAAACAATGCTACAAAATGTTTTGAAAGTAAAAGCATCTATCACTTAAATATGAGAAAAACCAATTAAGCTGGGCATGACAGGTTTGATATTTCCCACCATGAACTGAGAGTAAGGTTTATGATTGTACTAAACGGAATGGTTAAGAGCAACGGTACCAGATTTAGACTGCTAGGGTCAAACTCCATTTGATTACTGTGTGACCCTGGTCTAATCACCTAAGCACTCTGTGCCTCAACTGCCTCTTCCGAAGAATAGGAAACAACAACCTACCACATAAGGTCATAGTGAAGATTAAATAAATTTGCATGAAAAGCACTTTAAAAAGTGCCAGGCACATGGTAAACAGTTAATAAATGTAAGCTGTTACTATTATCCTACTATTAGTAATACTCTAACTTCTGTGACACAATCAATGTTAAGGAGGTCACAACTAATGAAGTAATCAAAGAAGATTTAAAGAATCAGGCAAGTGTAATTTGAAACCCTTGCTGTTAAGAAGGTGAGGATAGAAATTTGAAACTCAACTACATACTAGAGCAGAGAAAGAAGCAATTGCTTGAAGTCTAGCTCTCCTGGCAGTCATCAAATATGCAGGTAATGATAATATATTACTTCAGTGCCTAGAGTTCAGGGACTCTAAAGTTAGCCAATCAACATCCACAACAGAAAATCTATGTCAGATAAACATTCAAAGACTTCCTAAATTGAGAAACAAAGGTTGCAACTCAGGATGAGGGTCTGATAAGAGGTGATCTACACCACACAAGAATAGCCAGTTTTAACTTTTAAAAAAATATATTCTCATTTGGAATGTTCTGATTATTCTGATTAAAAGATGCAGCAGACAAAACTGAGTTTTAGAAGAATCTTAAAATACAGCTAAAGCCATGTTAACATTTTTTTAAATAAAGAAATATATAATGCAAATACTAATTTGCAAAAGGTTAAATATTATGGCAACTGATTTGAAAACTTCCACAAATACCAAGTAACCTATTTGAGGACACTTGAGACTCCCCACTCACTGGACTCTTCCACTTACCTGTTGTGTGCTGAGACTAAAGACTATGACGTCTCCAGAGGCTGTGGCCACACACACAGACTCCTGATCCAGCAAGTCCTGAACACCAACAATGCGGCCACTTCCATCCTCTGGGAGAAAGCCTTCTGCCACCAAAGAAACTTCATTTTTCACCTTTCACCAAAGTAAACACATAAGCAAATTAACCCAGTCTACTTTCAAGAATAATTGAAAACATTTCCAGAAATAAAATACTTTTTAATGCTTCTTTTATTATTTTTATTTTTTAAATTTTATTTATTTATTTATTTATTTTATTTATTTATTTGAGACGGAGTCTCGCTCTGTCGCCCAGGCTGGAGTGCAGTGGCACAATCTCAGCTCACTGCAAGCTCTGCTCCGCCTCCCGGGTTCACGCCATTCTCCTGCCTTAGCCTCCTGAGTAGCTGGGACTACAGGCGCCCGCCACCACGCCCGGCTAATTTTTTGTATTTTTTAGTAGAGACGGGATTTCACCATGTTAGCCAGGATGGTCTCGATCTCCTGACCTCATGATCCGCCTGCTTCGGCCTCCCAAAGTGCTGGGATTACAGGCGTGAGCCACCACGCCCGGCCTAATGCTTCTTTAATTATATAAAAGCTTTAGAAAATGTTTTTTCCAGATGAAAACCCAAACTTTCATTTAAGAAATATCACTACTCTGTCATCTTTAACAAGAAAAATAGGTAATATGACCTTGCCAAACAAAGATAAAAACAAAAACAGTAAGTCTGGTCTCTTTAAAAATGCCCAATAAAACATGATGCTAATAACTATGTTTTTCTAAGATTGCTACAGTACAGGGAAAAGGCACTAAAGGATGTAGCTGCCTAAAATGTATTAGTAGAAGAATATAATCAAGGGACCATATGAAAACCAACCCACAGAGGTTTTTAAAGCACATATAGTTAGCAGCCAACACTAAAGATTCTGATTTAGTTGACATGAGATGTGGGCTCAAACTTTTAGAAAGCTCCACAGGCAACCTTCGTGTTCATTCCCAATTAAGAACCACTCTTATAAACAGAATTTGCATGACAAAAAGGGTAAAAAGTAGGGAACCTACTCAAAAAGTAAAGTCAGAGTTTTACTGACTTAGGTTAAAACAGTAGCAGAGTTAAAGAAGGGTTACTATTTAACCTATGTCTAACATGGCACATACATGAAGCAAAGGATGTTTATTTGGGAGGATATAAATTCAGTACGATGTAAAGAAAGACTATGTGGGGAAAGAAATTTGGAAGAAGACAAATCAAGGGTCAGATCCATCTGCTATCATTCTCCATCAGTAACTTACTTCTCTTGAGACAGGGTCTACTTCTATCAGTCCATGTTCTGAACCAATGAGCACTGTCCCCTGTTCAGTTCGGAGAGAGAAGCACTGAGGTTTCCCTGGACCTTGAATATCCCTGAATTCCAGGGTCCGAAATAATTTCAGATTTCGCATGATGAAGTGATTCCCACGAGACGAGTACAACTATCCCTTGATGAACCATTAATCCCTGAGAGAGAAAGAAATAGCTTAATAGTGATAAATGACCATATTTATTTAAGTGAAATGATTCAGGGGGTGAAGAAGTGGTAGTTAGAATCAGAACAGCCAAGAAAAGAAAAAACTTAGCTCTCTGAGTACACATCCACGTGTGGATTACAGCAGCAACTTGACCCACTCTATACAGTTATGGTCTACAAATTAGGAATTCTCAAACCTATTTTATGTTCTCACTTTTCAGGAGAGGCAAGATTCTCAACTTTAGATTCTCATCTTTAAAAAAGATGTATATCAGTTATTCCTTTGGGAAAGGTGAAAGAACAAATGAATGGGGAAACGTTTTATTTTTGCATGTTAGGACATCTTTATAAAATCATAAGGAAAAACAAAAGGGTATCCCACTGATTAGCACTATTTGAAAATCCATGTTTATATACTGGCAGTTGAAGAGAATCTGAAACAACTTTAATATTCACCAGGTCTATTCATTTATAAACTGGCTTTATACATTCATTAAAAAAATGAAATCAAAGACAGAAAAGCATTTATTGTTCTAAAGGAGAAGATAAAATACTGGGACATGACAACAATTTACTTGAAAATGATGACCAACATTTCAAGGACCTTGATGATCTGACATAACTACTTCCAGTAACTTTGTTCTTCTGGCCAGGCTTTTCCCAGGACAATAGAAAACGTGAGAAAAGAGTGCTAAACAGAATGTCTACTTTGGTCTGGCAAAATCAGACTTGCTTAAATGCATAACATTACCTAAGTAGGGAAAAAAAAAGTTACTGTGCTAGTTATTTATATTCAGATCCCTTTAAGGCTTATGATTGCAAGTCCCTAAGTTATGTTGGGGTACCAATTACAAGGACCATACTGGCCTCATTGTCACTTTAATCCAAGGAAAATTCTCTCATCTTGGCACCCCACATATGTATGACACAGAAAGAATAAAGATGAATCAATCCTAATAGTACAGAGAAGATAATGTCACGTATAATAGGAATTATATAATATATAATGTGGGATAAGAGGAAGGTAAGTTTATATATGACGGAAGTGAGGAAATCAAGGCAGACAATGATTTTAGTAAGTTTTGGTGACAATTATATTCAAAAACTTCTAGAAATTACTTGAAACCTCTAACATATCATGCAGGTTGTTTTTTTTTTTTTTTTTTTTTTTTAGACAGAGTTTCACTCTTACCGCCCAGGCTGAGTGCAGGGCCGCGATCTCGGCTCACTGCAACCTCTGCCTCCCGGGTTCAAGCAATTCTCCTGCCTCAGCCTCCCGAGTAGCTGGGATTTCATGCGCCCGGCACCATGCCCAGCTAATCTTTGTATTTTTAGTAGAGATAGGGTTTCACCATGTTGGCCAGGCTGTTCTTGAACTCCTGACCTCAAGTGATCCACTCGCCTCTGCCTCCCATAGTGCTGGGATTACAGGCGTGAGCCACCGTGCCTGGCCGCGTTTTTCATCTTTAAACATCATAAAAACGCCTCAAAACTAGTTTCTTTGAAATCAGCCTTATTCCCTTATCTTCTTAAAGGAAGACTTCCGTCCACTTCCTTCCAGGGTAGGAAAGGAATATCCTCCACATTGCCACAGGACCTAGGCCTATTGATACTCTTTCTCTGACATCTGCAACCTCCAAACTTCCTGCCTCTACTGATTCAAACTTTTCTCAGTCCTTGAATGTACTAAAGATTCCTCCACACCAAAGGTCAATAGTGAATTCTCTCTTAAATTTTCTGACAACTCCTTCATTTTCTTCCCTTGTCCCTTCAACTATCCACCTCTTGGCTAGACATCATATGCATGATTACATGTACCAGGTAGATCACGAATACGCTGATTAGGCCTAAATGCCTAGCCCCGACTGAATTAGCCCAAACTGACCACTAAACCCACATTTTTAACCTCCTGATAATATCACAAGCAAGTCTCACATGCACATCAAATGCGACCTGGAAAGCAAAGAACTTGCTATTCTTCCCCCAAATGACAGTTCCCACTATTTCGGGACAGGCCATTTCTACGCCATGTCCCCGAGCTGGAAAACTGTCTTTGCTGCCTTTCTGCTTACTCTTCATATTGATCTATTCATTGGTTAGCGCCGTGGCTGTGGCTGTCAATATGCTGTTGAATTCTTTACGATCCGGTTTGTGGCCTACATCCAACACCGACTGGGCACTTGCTAAGTGCTGGGATCTGAAGATTACTCAGGCAGCCACTGTCTCCACGGAGATCATCGTTAACGGGAAAGAAAGCCACGTTAAAACACCACGTTAGATGGAGAAGCACAGAGGACACCATCTCCACGAAAAAGTCTCAGACGCGAGAAAGGACCCGCACGACAGCACCCGAGCCTCTATTAACCGCCGCCTTCCATCGTGAATTAATGCTCTCGCTTTCAGCGTTATTATCAACCCCCTGCAAGCAATCAAGAGGCTGGGTTAAGTCTGGCTAGAGGTGCAGCAGGTATCCCTGGGCTGTCGCGCCTCCCAGCGCCCCCGATGGAGCAGGTGGCAAAACTGCAAAAAGAATTTAAGGCTCTAGGAAAGAGGTGGTGCAGCCCGCGCTCCAGTCCCCGGCCCGCAGCAGGCAGAGGAGCCTCCGGGTCTCTTTCACCCGGACACTGCCGGCGGAGGGGTCCACTTCCGTGCCCCTGCCCCGGATGGATCGCTTACCTGAGGACCCCCCAACAGAGGTGCATCCCGCCTCGCCTCCCCAGCCACGCGCAGCCGGCTACCCAGAGTCCGCCCCGAACTGCGCACGCGTCTCGGTCCTAGGCTCCCGCTCTCTCACCGAGCGCAATAGGCCTCCAGGGGTGCGCTGAAGCACTGCAGAGGCCAGCTGCGCAATGGTCGCGTCAACTAGGATGGCCCGGCCCGCGGAGGGCGGCGCGGGGTGACGTCATCCAGCGGCGGAGGCGTGGCCGGGTCCGCTTTCCTCGTCACTTACCGGGACCGGCCTTCTTTGTAGCCCTGGCACCGTAGAGGTAGAGGAACTACATTGGCCGCGTCCCCTGTCCCTCTGCCCTCCTGCCCATCTGCCCACACTTTTGTATTTGATCTCTGTTTTGATGTGGAACCCCAAAGCACAGTAATGGGGGGCGGAACCTGCGGAGCTGGCAGAAGCGCGCGTGCGCACGACACGCGCTGCGCGCCGGAAGAGCACGCCCAGCCCGGGCGGCGCAGAGGAAGCGCTGGGGTCCGGGAGGGAGGGGGTGGCGGCGCCGGAGGTCGCCATGGCTACCGAGCCTGAAGCAGCGGAGCCGGTGGTGCCTTCGCTCGTGGATCGATACTTCACTCGCTGGTACAAACCGGGTAAGTGCAGAGTGATGTTGATTCCTCCTTGGCCGCATTGGCCTAATGCTGTGGAGACTACGTTGACAGATCGTAAGCCACGCGCTCTCTCCCTGGCGCTCCCTCCCCACGTCAGAAGGAGCTGGACTTCTGTGTTCCGTCTAGGCCCAGGTAGTGGCATTTGCAAAGACCTGGTGGCCTGAAATACTTCAGGGCGCATTCTGGGACCGGCGACTGCAGTGCGAGCTCTAGGGTGTAGCTCACGGAGGCCCCGGAGGTAGGCGCAGGGCTAGGTTGCCACAGTCCTGAAGTGCCTGGAGGGATTGAGGGGCTCACTGTCACAGCGATTAGCAATACATAAAATTATGTAAATGATCAGATCGAAACCAAGGTAGAGGCTGTAGGGCTGGCGAGAAGAGGGTGGGCTAGAGACATTTAGAAAGCAGAATTACACATTTACTTAAGGAGACGCCACCGGTATTGTTCATCTGCCACTTAGAAGTAGGTATTCTTTTTGTACTGTTTTGTGTAAGCAGTACCAGTGGCGGGAGCATCGTTTGGGACTCTCCTTTCTTCCTTTCATTCAGTGATAATGGTTATACTCAGTTAAAAAAATATATATTTTAGCATATTTTCTGTTGGTCAAACATAGGGTGACCAACCTGTCCTAGTTGACCCATGACTGAGGGGTTTCCCAGAATGTCGGACTTGCACCAACATCAGAACAGTCCTGGAAACCACCAACAAAAAATATATATAAAGAATGGGATGCTAATTGCATTTTCCTAGCAAAAATACTGTGTGTACTCATTTTGAAGTGAGTGTAAAGGAAGATGGAGCAAGGAGTTAATTACCTTAATGTTGAATAAATTATTCTGTCTGGGCCAGATCTCTTTAAATACTTTCCAGGAAGCCTTTGGGTATGTCTTTTTGAGCAATGTAGGGATAGAAGTGACCAGCATGCAGCATGTATGTATCCAATCTTCATTATTAACTATCTCTATGACCCAAAAAAGGACCACATAGTGGTAGTAAGTATTGATTTCAGCCACCAACAGACTCATTTATTCTTCTAGATGTCAAAGGAAAATTTTGTGAGGACCACTGTATACTACAGCACTCTAACCGGTAAGCAAATTGGGAATTTTAAATTATCAAAACCTTTTTTTTTCTGGTATTGTAGCCTGGTATGGTCTTATGGTCTTGGATTGAACAAATGCTCACTAAACAAACATGCATTAATTATCTTCTACTGTGTTGAAATGGTATTATTATAGGAGTTTGTTTGGCAAGAATGAGTATTCCAGTGCCTGGCCACTCTGAACAAATAAATTTGATTATTCAAACACCCAAATGGAGGACCACATCATCAGCTACTACCTGAAGTGGCCAGTCTGTTCCCAACTACTGAACTGTTAAGAGCCCACAGAAAGGGCTACGGTAGAGACATACATGGTATCTTGTATACACAGGCATGCCTTATTTTTTTGTCTTCTACCCCAGTGCAACCTACCTAAAGATCTCTGGTACTCTTCCCTTTCCTGGGAAAGAAATTCAATCTTGTTTTCTCTTTTATTATTGTATTCTCCTTTCTACAGTTATGCCCCAATAGTAGCCAAAGAAAAAAGGGGGAAGATGATAGTTTGACTAAACAAATACCAGTTCATACATTCTTATTCCAATAAGAATTATGGGAGGAAAAATTATTCCAAGCAATCACATAGGATCAATTTTTTTCTCCTTGTAGAATATGTGTCATCACATTGGCAGAATCTCATCCAGTTCTTCAAAGTGGAAAAACAATTAAAAGCATTTCCTATCAGATCAGTACCAACTGTAGCAGACTTCAGAACAAGGTCTCTGGGAAATTTAAGCGGGTATGTTCCTGTAATTCTGTGATTATCTACTTACATCCTCTATATTCATGGTAATGATAGATCCAATGAACCTTAGAATCCAATAGCATATACTTAGCATACTTCTCTAGCAGTTTGAGGTGCTGATTTTAAGTGTACTTTCACCTAAAGAAATTCTTAGACTCCCAAAAATTAGGTATCTCAGGAGGTGTAGTATCTGTTTTATTAGGTTCTGTGCTACTATCTCTATAATGCCCAGGATGGGGGAGGGGGAAGGCAGGCCTTTGAAAGGAGAACTCTAATAGCAATGTAACAAGATATTTTGTCCCTTCTAGTTGTATTAAACTAGTATCTCGAGTTCTATAAAATTTAGGTGACCAACTCTTCTTTACCATGTATTTCCACATGTAAATTAAACAGAAAAAAAATTCCCAGGGGAGTAAGAAAAAAAAAAAAAAAAAAAACATGGGCCAGTCAGAATGGCTCACGCCTGTAATCCCAGCACTTTGGGAGACCGAGGTGGGTGGATCACGAGGTCAGGAGTTCAAGACCAGCCTGGCCAATGTGGTGAAACCCCATCTCTATAAAAATACAAAAATTAGCCAGGCGTCGTAGTGGGCACCTGTAATCCCAGCCACTCGGGAGGCTGAGGCAGGAGAAGGGCTTGAACCTGGGAGGCAGAGGTTGCAGTGAGCTGAGATCGCGCCACTGCACTCCAGCCTGAGTGGCAGAGCAAGACTCCGTCTCAAAAAAAAAAAACAAAAAAAACATGAATATGAGAAAATATATGGTATTTGCTCCTTACGTTTTTCCATTCCTAAAGCATTGTCAATGTAATACACATCTAGCCACCCCCTGTACCTGCACACAACACTTGGTTATACAGAATGCTAGCTCTACCCTCTGTAACTCTAGGCAAAATGGATAGATGATTAAAAGAGTATCATACCAAGGAGAACTTAGTGACGTATTAAAATGTCGTTACAAACCCACTTGTTGGGAAAGTTTCTGTGGATGATTTACGTCCTTCATTTACTGAGTTCATACTAAGAGTTTCTGCTAATTGTTCTCACTATTCTAGGAGACCCTTATTCAAATCCCCCTTTGTAGGCCTGAAGTCCCCTAATAATGTGCCTTACAGTTATTGATTTTTCCTCACTCAAGAAACGAGTGGACTTAGAAAAGCATGCACCTTTCTTAAAAGATAGTCTACAAGTTACAATAACACTTAAGACTTCCGAAGTTTCAATGATAAATCTCTGTCCAAAATAGTAACACTTAAGGCAGGTACAGTTGCTCATGCCCATAATCCTAGCACTTTGGGAAGCCGAGGCGGGAGGTTCACTTGAGGCCAGGAATTTGTGACAAACCTAGGCAACATAACAAGACCTCATTTCTACCAAAAAAAAAAAAAAATTAAATTAGCTGGGCATGGTGGCATGTGCCTATAGTCCCAGTTACCCAGGAGGCTGAGGTAAGAGGATTGCTTGAGCACAGGAATCAAGGCTGCACTAAGCCATGATGACACCACTGCACTCCAGCCTGGATGACAGAAAAAGACCCTGTCTCAAAAAAATAAAAATAAAAAACAAGTAACACTCTTGTTACAAGTGAAGAACAGAGAAGGACCTGCATATTGAACCCACTACAGGTAAGTGTTCATTGGATCTCAGAACTGCCAATCATTCTCCCAAAGGAGGTGATAAAAAGGCATCAAAATACTTCTGCTCTTTTGGCACAGACCTAGCTCTTTTGTGTCTGCTCTTTTGACACAAGCCTTCCCCTTCGTTTCAGAAGCAGAGAGTCACAATGACTAGTACTTTAAAATGAAGAACCCACGTGCAGAGGAGTGAAGCCAATACAGTAATATCTGAATGCCATCTAAAAATGTTTTGAGTGGTAAATAAAGGGGTCATAAAGAATAGCGTCTTAACCTGAAATGCCGATGTCCACTACAGGAAAAATTCATAGGAGAAAAGAGGGCAACACATGAAAAATGCCTGCATTGGCTCTCATGAGCCTCCCTGTAGATACTTGTGAGAGCCTCCCCAGGTATGTTCATCTAGTGGAGTACATGAAACAATAACCATGCCATAACATTCAAACACATACACATCAAAATGTAGTATTGACTCAGGGGTCAATTATTTTTATTTTGCTACTTAAAACTTTTGTTTTCCACATTTTCCTCAAAGTGCATGTTTTTGTTTTTGTTTTTCTTAATTAGAAAAAATATACCTTACTAACACACTAGGGATTTAAAAAGAGAGGGGGGAGAAAAAAGAACAATATCCCTTCTTCAAAAAGTCTTAGTGATTGACCCTGGTAAATAAGTTCCTTTATCTATTAAGTTCTAATATTAAAATGAGGTAGAAGTCTTAAAGTAACTTTATAAAATATTGCTGTCATACTATGTCACATTGAATTTTATATTATTTCTTGATGGATTTTCCCACACTTTTGAAATCTTTATGCCTGGTTATATGTAGTTTTCTCATTTATAGTTGATAAAATATATTAGTAGTCTGTAATTAAATTCCCATTTATCATGTATATTAGCTTTTTTCCCTAGAAAAAAATGGGATGGCACCTGACACACAGTAAGTACTTATATTCATATAGGTTTTGAAATTAATGAATGGTTTTTATATACTGAGGTAATTGATTTAAAACACCAGTTCCAGGAATACATCCTGTTACACACCTAAGGGCTATTTCTCAAAGAAAAGTGGAAATGTCCATCAATTGATTACTTCTTCCGTCTCATTACGCAGGGGGCACAGTTTCTAACAGAGCTTGCACCTCTCTGTAAGATTTACTGCTCAGATGGTGAAGAATATACTGTATCTAGGTGAGTAACATTTTAGCCACCATTTAGAAGACCAAAGGGAGGGAATTTTTTTTTTTTACTAAGTAAACATGCTGAAATCTTAAATCTTTTTAATAGTTGTGTTAGAGGACGTTTGATGGAAGTGAATGAAAACATTCTCCATAAGCCATCTATTCTTCAAGAAAAGGTAAAAGAGAAAAAGTATGATCTCATCCACATACCTTTTATTGGATTTTTTTCATCATTTGACAGTACTAAATGTTCTTTCCTTTCCAGCCATCCACTGAAGGCTACATTGCAGTTGTGTTACCCAAATTTGAAGAAAGTAAAAGCATAACAGAAGGGTTACTGACACAAAAACAATATGAAGAAGTCATGGTGAAACGCATTAATGCCACAACTACGTCATGAGGATTGACATGGAATAAAAAGCGAAGCGGGATTCTTGTTACCTGGCCTAAACCATCAGGGCACTAAAGGAGAAGAACCAGTATATGTAAAGCATACCTAACAGCCAGCCATATGCAGGGGAGGCCTAGGGCTTCACTTAGTTTTCCCTCTCTGTCTTGCATAATGAGCCTTGGTTCCCATTTGTCTACAGCCTGTCAGATCTGGCCTGCCCATGTACTCACCCTGTTCTCTTGTATCTCTCTAACAACTGGCATGCAAGGGATGTTTTTCTGATTAAAAACAAAGCTCTTTGATGAAAATTTAGAAAATACAGAAAATTTTTAAGTAGCCAAGTAAAAATAATTTACCCATCATCCCATAATCCAAAAGTAAATGCATTTGACCCTTGAACAACATGGGTTTGAACTGTGAGGGTCCACTTATGCACGCACTGTTTTCAACTATCAACGAATCAAAAATAAATCATTAACCAAACATGAAACCCACTTATAGAGCAGGTTCATATACTCAGTTCCGAAGGGCCAACTGCAGGACTTGAGTACTCATGTATGGATTTGGGTATATGTGGAAGGTCCTGGAACCAATCCGCTATGTAAACCAAGGGATAACTACTACATTTTAACCTACTTCTGTTTGAACATATGGTATGGTTATTGCTTTTGCCTCATTTTCCTAACAGTTTGAAGTTTAAAAAAACCTAACCTGCCTTTCTTACCCAGTCTCCTATAATGTGCCTACCAAAATGCCTAGTCCTAACCCACCTGCCTCAACTCCTCTCCCTTTTAGGTTGTAGGGAAGAGGCCAGAGTGGAGAATATATTGTATCTTCTGTCCCCGCTTATGCCAACAAGATGGCCTTCCCCTCTGAAATAAAGTAAAACTGCAACACTGTGACTTCTTAAATGAGGGATATGTGAAAAGGCTATGAAAAATACAAAGGCTTTCCTACGAAATGTGTTATAATGCAGTGGGAAGCGAATTCTTGAAATATGCACATTATAGTCACTCAGTCTCACAATCTCTAGTTACTGGCAAAGAAGTTACTGAGAATATGTCATTCAAAGGCAGAGGCCTTTGAATGGAACGAATGCTTTCACATCATTTAAACTAAAAAAAAACCTCCAACAACTATGAATTTATAGTTTAAGAGTGATTTACACTGAATTTCAAATAAAAGGACTATAAAACATGTTATTTTTCTATGAGGGCTATAACATACATTTCAATATCCCTGTTTTTAAATAAAATACACTTTTATACAGAAGAAATCATTCGATATATAAATTCCATTAGTTACCTATTCTTTTATGCTGTTGAAGTCGTAAGTTACCCCTTCCCAACCTCCACTTGGTCTTTCATTAGAGAATATTATTTTTTCAGGTATACAAAAATATTATCTGATGAAAGTACAAGTCGGGGTTGGGATTTTTAAGTTTTAATGATTTACAAAGTATTATTTTGTAAATAAAACTTAACATTTTGGTTCACAGGAAAAACTTACAATCTGAGTACCAGGATAACTGTCTCCCTAAATATAACCCCCAGACATGATAACGTGTAGTAAGTGGATAAACACCTCCATGATGGTGCTATTAGCTGAAAATATAAACAAACCAGCAGATCCTCACTTTAAGTAGCACAATGACTCTTGAAGGCTTCATAAACAAAGACTAAACATATTAAAATAATTGTGTATAGCATTTTACATATGACATTACCTCACATCATTCTCCCATTATTTCTATTGTAATTTAAAATAATACTTTGGTTTCAGAGAATAAAAATCATGCTTAATGATTTTGACTGTTTAAGGAACAATTTTACAAAGGTTATTAACAGAGCTGAGTGCATCACATTTTCTCCCGAAGGACTACAGTGAAAATTTTCCTCAATAAAATATTGACTAGCTGTGGTCAGTTGACAGTACTGTGGTTCTTCCAGATCTTTTGTGAATACTGATTGTGGTGGCTTACCCAGATAAAGATCATCAGATGAGCTTATATTATCTACTGCCATTTGATAACTGGCATGCCCTGTTAGATTTCAAAATGAATGTTAAAGCATTAAGATACAAATACTATGACTGGAGCCCACCACAAAGTTGGCCATACTATATTATAAGGAGAAAACCTGTAAAACAGATCCTTCAATCATGACCCCACCCACAAAAACAAGAAAAGCTTTATTTTTTTTATTTTTTTTATTTTTGAGACAGAGTCTCGCTCTGTCACCCAGGCTGGAGTGCAGTGGCCGGATCTCAGCTCACTGCAAGCTCCGCCTCCCGGGTTTACGCCATTCTCCTGCCTCAGCCTCCCGAGTAGCTGGGACTACAGGCGCCCGCCAGCTCGCCCGGCTAGTTTTTTGTATTTTTAGTAGAGATGGGGTTTCACCGTGTTAGCCAGGATGGTCTCGATCTCCTGACCTTGTGATCCACCCGTCTCGGCCTCCCAAAGTGCTGGGATTACAGGCTTGAGCCACCGCGCCCGGCAAGAAAAGCTTTAAACTCCTAAATTTAAAAAACTAAACGATGTTTTTGTTTTATAGTGAACATTTCAAATCCATATATATATATATATATATGATGATATTCAGAATTTAGATAGCTTCTTGGCTTCCTTATTCTGTCTTTATCTTCCATTCCATCAATCAATACTGAGAAAGTTCAAAATATCTTTTAAGCCTAAAAGATAGGCTTAGAATCCCAACTAATAATTCAGTCAGCTACGCTAGAACTAGAACCAAGGATTCTGTGGAGTTCCATTACCTTGCTTTTAGGAGTAGGAGAGGGACATACATAGCACAGCAGACCCACCCTTGCTGTATAAAATGCTTATTAGGGGACAAACTTGCTGCTCGCATGGATGATCTGGGACAGGGTCATCAAGGGGATTTTTGTCACACTTGGTAAAGAGAGGGATTGAAGAAGAGTCCACAGGTTTAAGGAAAACCCTGCGTTCACCCAGACTATTGTATGTTTGCTGCTGAAATTAGTGATCTAGATGATAAAGAAAGAAAACAGTTAAGGTAAAATATGCCAAAGGCGAACACATATTCAAAATAGCTTCTTTGGATTAAATTATCCTTTGGACAGTTGGGATATTTGGTTTGACTTTTAAAGAACACTAGTGCAATGTTCTATTTTTAAATCACACTACAATTAGAATCTAGCAATTGCCATGACATTTATTAGTTGTCAAAAAGCTTTACAGTTTCATGATCAGAAAATAGAGCAAAATTTCAATATTGTTTTCTTTATAAAATTGATGAATTTCCAAAAACATAAAGGATCATTTGCTTTTTTAAAATGTCAGCTTCATCACATGATGTTCCCGAGATCTGATCCCAAAAGCCTCTCAGATTTTACCATCCATACTGTCCTTATTTGTAACTGAGACCCATCCGTTATTTTCCATCTGAAGCTGGAAAGAGTTAAGACAATTAGTATCTGTTTCACTCTGAAAAAAAATTACAAAATTAAGTAGTAACTATTTTCTTTTGCATTTTCCTTTTAACCAATTTTTAAAGTATGAGTCTAAAATAGAAAAGCTATCTCACCTTCTTCAGCAGTTTATAACAAAGTGAAAGAAGTTGGACTAAGAGAGCCATCATGGATCTTGTCTTTGTAATACACTTATCAACCTACAGTGACAAAAAGCATGCAAATGATATTCTAAAAGTAGTATTTAAAAGACCTTACCATTTATTTAGTTTTAACATGATAAAATTTTCTCCATATGGAAATCTAAGGGATTGTGAAAGATATATGGATTTAGGCACATGAGCTGACTTAAAGCCCCAGGACACAGGTGCAGAGGTCACTGCCTACATCTCATGTCTATCTCATGGAACCTCAGCAGAAACAGTGGGTGGAAAATTCATCATTCTAATGCAGGCTGTTTAGGGGCTTCTCAAAACACTCCAAATAGTGGAATTAAATCCCATCCTTTGCAATTCCTTGCACTCTGCGTTGTGGGCATAAACCCATATTCTCTCAGACAAATTATGGGAGACCAGACTCGGAGGCACCTGTGTCCTAGTTACAGAGGTAATGACTTCAGAATTGAAGGGTAGCTGCTCAGTGCTATGGAATTAATGATGTCCCAAAAACTACTTTCTTTGGTGAATCTGCTACTCTCTGGGGTCAGTTATAAGGGTAGATAATAAATGATTCTTGTAGACAAGGCATGAAAAAAAGGAAATAAAATTGCCCTTCTGTGGGTATTAACACTTTATTTGAAGAAAAAGGGGCTTTCCCTAACCAGATAAAGATAGATATGTGAACGTTTTTCAAATGTCTCTTTTACCTTTAGAAATACTTTATTCTGCAAAGAAGTCTTAGTTACTGTCTGGAGCTGGTGGCATAGAGGAATTAGCTTGTTTATTTCCAGGAGAAGCATAAGCTTGTCATCGTCTTTCAGCTGAAATGTAATTTAGCAAGTTATAACAGCCCGCAACAAAACTCCATCTTTAATACCTTAAATACCTTTATACCTTGATATTATACCCCAAAGTGGGTATATATAATACCACCACCAGCACCAGGCAGGTAGACATGTGTTACCTGTTTTGAAAAAGCTTGTACACTGGAAGTAAGCTTTAAACCTTCTGCAGCAAAAACCTGATAGAAAGAGAAAACACCACTATTTTAGACTGATGTCTATGGATAGTTGGTAAGAAATACACTTACTAATGTTTTTTACATAGAATTTAAAAAATAAAGCCTAGACATAAAAAGTCTGTCATGGAACTCCTAAACTTTTTCCTGTACCAGGAATGCACAAGTGTTTACCTGTTTTCTGAAGGAGTTTTCACAGACCAGATGCAGAATCCATCCCTGGAGAGGCTTCCCTACACCAGACCTCCAATTATTCTGGAGGGTCACGCAGTTGTGTGATATTCAGCCACACAAATTATGTCTAGATTACTCAAGGGACCTAGAGCTCATTTCACATATGCTCAATTATAAAAGGATGATGAATTTTCAAGCATGAGGTCAAAAGGGTTAGGACCTTCCCACTTCCATCTAGGCAAGGCAAAATTTGTCACCCATCCATAACCAGACATTTGAGAGAACCAGTCCAGGTGGTTGGTTTTTGTTCCAGTTTGTTTTTTTTTTTTTTTCAGATTAATTTTCACTATTCACCATGTACCATAAATTCTATAATTTAGTGAGATGAACAGGATGATGGAGAAGAACCATGAAAAATAAGGTTGGGCAGGTATGATAGAAGTATTTAGGATATTATGTTAAGATGGTTTGCAGAGTATTTCGGAGTGAGATGCCAGGGGAGTAAAGGGAGGAAGGCTTAGTTTTAGGTGGCAGCAGTAATAATGGAGAGAACAGGGAAAATCTGGAAGTGATTTGTGAATGAAAGTAATAGGTCTTCGAAATAAATTAAAGAATACTAAGAAGGAGGAGGCAATAATTCCAGAGTTAGTTTTTGCCCTCTATTCAAAGGGCTTAACACCTTGCTATCATTGGATAAAGTGATCTCAAGGTCAAATCGTACTTTGCAACCTTCCCTTTAAAAGGGAAACCAGTAAACTTTACATCTAAATTCCAACCAAATGAAATGATTCACTTCCCCAAGTGTTCCTTATCACTTCATGTTACCACTTTCTATTCTGCAAACTTTCTCTTTCCTTCTGGACTGCAAACCCCTTGGGGACAAAATCCATATCTGTCTCATAGAGTATGATGGTTTTAAAACTACCTGAAAGCTGATAACTCCCAAGTCTCTGTCTGCACTCCTGAACTATCCTGACATCTGTCTTGTACAGCCATCCCTCAGTATCCACGGGAGATTGGTTCCCAGACCTCTCCAAGGATACTAAAATCTGTAGATGCTTCAGTCCCTTAAATAAAACAGTGTAGTATTTGCCTATAACCTACACGCATCATCCCATATACTTTAAATCATCTCATCTCTAAATTATAATTATAGTTCATGTAAATACTAAGTAAATCGTAGTTATACTGTATTGTTTTTCCCCCCCTTGGAACTCTAACTTGTTAAAATGTATTTTTTTTTTTTTTTTTACTGTAGTTAGGTTTTATTGGTTTTTTTTTTTTTTTTTTTTTTTTTTTTGAGACAGGGGTCTCACTCTGTTGCCCAGAGTGAACTGAAGTGGTGGGATCACAGCTCACTAAAGCCTCGACCTCCCAGGCTCAAGCAATCCTCCTGCCTCAGCCTCCTGAGTAGCTAGGACTACAGATGTGTGCCACCATGCCCCGCTAGTTTTTATAAATTATTTTTTGTAGAGACAAGGTCTCACTATGTTGCCCAGGCTGGTCTCAAACTCCTGGACTCAAGTGATCCTCCCAGCTTGGTCTCCCAAAGTGCTAGGGTTATAGGAGTGAGCCATTGTGCCCAGCCTTTTTTTACTGTTTTGGATATTTTCAATCCATAGTTGGTTGAATCTGCAGATGCAAAACCTGCAGATAGGGAAGGCCAAGTGTATTTCCTATCTGACCTTGTACTTAACATGTGCAAAACAAAATGCTTGATTTCCACCCTCTAAATCTAGTGTTCTCCCTCAGTGTTCCCTGTCTCAGAAAGTGGCACTACCACTTACTCTGTTGGCATAGCCAAAAACCTTACTTAAAACATAATAGGATTGGCTGGGCGTGGTGGCTCAGGCCTGTAATCTCAGCACTTTGGGAGGCTGAGGTGGGTGAATCACAAGGTCAAGAGATCGAGACCATCCCGGCCAACATGGTGAAGCCCCGTCTCTACTAAAATACAAAAATTAGCTGGTTGTGGTAGCGCACACCTGTAGTCCCAGCTACTCGGGAGGCTGAGGCAGAAAAATCACTTGAACCCAGGAGGCAGAGGTTGCAGTGAGCCAAGATCGTGCCACTGCACTCCAGCCCGACAACAGAGTGAGACTCTGTCTCAAAAAAAAAAAAAAAAAAAAAAAAAAAAAAAATTTAAGTTCTCCCCATGGCCTACAGAGACATCATATTTTACCACTTTCCTTCTGGCTCACTTCACTCCCATCTATAATTGCCTTCTTACTCTTGTGATACACCCAGCCCTACCCTGCACCTCAGGGCTTTGCACTTGTTTTGGCTATCTAAAATCCTCTACCCTCATTTATCCATTCAACTCTCTCACTTCATTACTGTCTCTACTCAAACATTAGCTCCTTAGAGAGGTCTTTTCTGACCACCCCTCTACTACCTCTGTATTCTAGTCCTACATGATTTTATCTCCACGTACTTACATATGTGCACTGAATGCTTAAATTTTTATTGTCTGTATTCTGCCACTAGAACATAAGCTCTATGGGGGCAGGAGCTTTGCCTTGTTCACTTTTCTCCACAGAGTTCTTTTCTCCCAGATCTGACATATAGCACAAGTTCCATAACTATTTGTTGAATGAAGTATGTGATTTTATGTTCATCACAGTTTGGAGACAATTCAATGGACACTGGTTTAATGACTAAGCTCACATAGGAAGAAGGTAAGTAGTGGATCTTTTGTAGTAAAACAACCCTACAGGGTGGTATGACAGAATGGACTTGGGCCAAATTGGAAAAAAAAAAAAAAAAGTCCAGCATTTATTTCAACTATCTTAAGCGAAATAGCTCATTTATAGTCTAGAGAAAAATCTGGAAGACATATTTTCTATAATACTTCTGATTACGTTGACAATCATCCTCTTAAGCTGAAATCCCTTTCCTGCAGAACGCCAGACAAAACTATATAAGAATGATAAAGTGATAGAAATTTCTTTTCTCCTTTTTTTTTTGAGACGGAGTTTCTCTCTGTCTCCCAGGCTGGAGTGCAGTGGCATGATCTCAGCTCACTGCAAGCTCCGCCACCCGGGTTCACGCCATTCTCCTGCCTCAGCCTCCCAAGTAGCTGCGACTGCAGGCGCCCGCAACCATGCCCAGCTAATTTTTTGTATTTTTAGTGGAGACGGGGTTTCACCATGTTAGCCAGGATGGTCTCAATCTCCTAACCTCACGATCCACCCACCTCAGCCTCCCAAAGTGCTGGGATTACAGGCGTGAGCCACCACGCCCGGCCTAAAGTGATAGAAATTTCAAATCTCAGATATACATGGGAATGCCAAAGGAAACTATATGAGTGATAAAGTGACAGAAATTTCAAATTTACATACAAGAATGCTCTTGGTTCTAGAGAGGCAAACAGGCTAACATGGGGATCAGGGAAAACATAAAAGGAATTTTGCAACCCACTTGCCAATCTAAAACTTCTAACTAGAGGGAGTAGAATTACAGATGGGCCTACGTGGAGTCCTGTTAAGACACATGGCACAAGAGTGAGTGTTAGCATATCTGTCTCTCCTTTCATGCCCTAAATTATCATGAATACGGCAGGAAAGAAGGAAACTAACATGTACTTAATATCCTCTAATAGTCTTAAGCATTTTAACAGATGCTCTCTCATGTGTTATCTCATTTAATCAATATATTTTATCCAATTCGATAATGAAGAGGCCAAAAGTCTTTCTAGAACTCTGGATTTACATTTGCTTACAGGGTATTTTCATCTACTTAGGTAAACCTAAAGCTTATTATTGCATCTGTTGACTATCAGTAAAGCCCATTCTACTTTATGCTCATAATATTTTAAATTTCTTTCCAATGAGGTCAGGATAGTTTTGCAAAATGTCACTGCAAGCCATCTACCTTTCTACTTTTGTACTGCTCTCTGTAGCACACAGGTATGTACAGATGTAAGCATATACACATGATGTAATAAATCATGTGGAAAACATTTATAACCCACTTTTAGCCCGAAATCAAAGTACTAGCATAAAAGGGAAACAAGGCATACCTCTAGTTGATGAATTAAATCCTGAGAAGTTTTCAGTGGCCCCTCTCCTCTAAAATAAAATTGTTAAGAAGGTAACAAAAAGTTATTACCTGAAAATTTATTTTATAATATTAACATTTTATATTAACATGTAATAGAGGAGATACATTTATTTGTGTATTAACAAATCCTAAATTTTGAAGAATAATATGAATAGATTGATAATATTGTAACTTTATTCTTAAAGCAACTTTAATATTTAACAATTATTTCTTAGGATACTTTTTTCCCCAAGTAAACCTTATGTATGTTAATTTCATAATATAAAAAAATTTAAACAAACAAGTTATATTGAAGTTCCATTTCTCTTTTTAACCTTTTTCAGTTTATTTCATAAATTAAATATATGAGATCTGATAATGTCTTGACCAAAAGCCTTTGTTATATAATGGAAAGAGGATCAAACCAAAAGTCAGAACATTTCACTTCTAATTCTTATTTCAATTCTGGTAGTAACTCAATTATCTAACCTTGATGAGGCATATCACTTAACATTCAATTTTGAGTGAATAAAGTAGTCATAATAATACTTGTGCTACCACTCTCATCAGAAGATTGAGGAACAGCAGATTAAAAACTACAAAGAAGAATTAAGAACCCTAAAAAGTGAAAAGTAAATTATAATAAGAATAACCAAATGCATTAAGAGGAGAAAAGAACTAGGGATAAGTCACAAAATCTGGAATCTAGTAGCAACCAGTTCTTCCACTTCAGAGACAGGAGATGTGAACATATCATTCCTGTTCGCTGATAAACCGTTGTGAAGGTCAAATGAAATGATGAAGCAAAAACCACATTAAAAACTATAAGGTACTAGTAAGTTTGAAATTTTGAAAAACTATAAGGCACTAGAAAATCTTAAATATATAAATTATTAAGAAATATGAATGATTACATGTAAATCATTAAGAAATCATATAAATTATTAAGAGAACCTTAAACAGTAGCCTGAGGAACGGCTATAAATTTGACCAGGAAAACCACCACAAGGTATTTATCTATTACAGAAAAACCCATTTTATTCTCTGGAATGTCATCACTACTATCCAATAACTATATTCTAGGAAGAAGTCCTGTTCCACAGAGCTTCCCCTCACAGTGCAACCCCTCATGTTTCCCAGTGTCCATGGGATACTCTCTTTTTTTTTTTGAGGCGGAGTCTCGCTCTGCCGCCCAGGTTGGAGTGCCGTGGCCGGATCTCAGCTCACTGCAAGCTCCGCCTCCTGGGTTCACGCCATTCTCCGGCCTCAGCCTCCCGGAGGCTGGGACTACAGGCGCCCGCCACCTCGCCCGGCTAGTTTTTTGTATTTTTAGTAGAGACGGGGTTTCACCGTGTTAGCCAGGATGGTCTCGATCTCCTGACCTCGTGATCCTCCCGTCTCGGCCTCCCAAAGTGCTGGGATTACAGGCTTGAGCCACCGCGCCCGGCCAAAGTGTTAGAATTACAGGCGTGAGCGGGATACTCTCTACTATTCTGACACTGAAACAAAAAATACTGAGCATGCCATCCTGAAATATTCTGAAATAACAACTAATTAAAGGGGATACTATAATCTTTTTTTAAAAAGTTGGCCAGACATGGTGGCTCATGTCTGTAATCCCAGCACTTCAGGAGGCCAGGGTGGGCAGATCACCTGAGGTCAGGAGTTTGAGACCATCCTGGCTAATATGGCAAAACCCCATCTCTATTACAAACACAAAAATTAGGCCAGGCGTGGTGGCTCACACCTGTAATCCCAGCACTTTGAGAGGCTGAGGAGGGCAGATCACCTGAGGTCAGGAGTTTGAGACCAGCCTCGCCAAAATGGTGAAATCCCATCTCTACTAAAACTACAAAAATTAGCCAGGCATGGTGGCACATGTAATCCCAGCTACTTGGGAGGCTGAGGCAGGAGAATCACTTGAACCCAGGAGACGGAGACTGCAGTGAGCCGAGATTGTGCCACTGCACTCCAGCCTGGGCAACAGAGCAAAACTCCGTCTAAAAAAAAAAAAAATTTTTTTTAAATACAAAAATTAGCCAGGCATAATGATGTGTGCCTGTAATCCCAGCTAATCGGGAGGCTGAGGCAACAGAATCGCTTGAACTCAGGAGGCGAAGGTTGCAGTGAGCCGAGATCATGCCACTGCACTCCAGCCTGGGCGACAGAGCAAGGCTCCGTCTCAAAAAAAAAAAAAAAAAAAAAAACCAGAAAAGTCTACTAATAAACCCTTCATCTGGGAAGATTTTACATATCAAACTATATTCGTTAAGTAATAATATATTCCCCCAAGTCTTATTATTCAAAAACATTTTTTAAAAGCATGATTTTCATCACCATGGAAATAACTAGCTTGATTCCAGCCAAAAGCTGAGATTTTTGTTATTTCAGTTAGTCTGTGCAAATTTATTGTGGGTAAACACAGGAGCTCCATTTTGCATTCTTTTGGAGACCTGGGCCATCAGATTATAAAAAGGTATGAACTTAAAAAGGTCAAAATTCATGTTGGGAAGACTCAAATCACAGGAGAAGCTTGCTAACAACAGTTAAGAACAATGGAAGGAAACCACCAAAGGAATGATCTCCAATGATGGAAAATATGATAAGGTACTGACAAATGATAGCTAAACAGCAGCAAAATTTCTAACTCCTATCATTTCTGCCTTCTTTTTCCAGAGAATTATCTATCTAGAAAAGGTACAAGACGTCATCAAGAGGAAAATGATGCCTCTAAGCTTGGGACTGCATCTTCTCCACTCTTAATCCTCCTTCTATAGGAAGGAATCTTCACCAGCATAGCATCCCTCACTTCTCTCTGCCGCCTCACCTAATCCCATCCCATAAAGGGAGCGGATCTTATCTTTTCAGTCTTCCTGGTGACTTGGCAAAAATAAATTGAATACATTAACCCTTTCTTTTCTCCTTTTTCTCTTGGAAGTGAAGCTGCCTTTCAGATATAACTGGTCTTCCACGTGTTTTATAGAGATACATTGTATCCCTATAAGGTAAGACTTTGTAATTCTAGGGATCATTTTTCAAAACTTAATTGCCTATGGACATAAACTACATTCTCCAATATCAGCTTTATCAATATAAATGTTACCAGCTCCCATCCACCTACTCTTTTGCTTATTTTTCATTTTGCTCAAAACTTGGGTGGGAAAAGGGGGTGCTATTTATTTATTTATTTATTTATTTTATTTATTTTTTTAATTTTTTTGAGATGGAGTCTCACCCTGTCACCCAGGCTGGAGTGCAGTGGCACGATCTTGGCTCACTGCAAGCTCCACCTCCCAGTTTCACACCATTTTCCTGCCTCAGCCTCCTGAGTAGCTGGGACTACAGGCGCCCGCCACCATGCCCGGCTAATTTTTGTATTTTTTTTTTTTTTTTAGTAGAGACGGGGTTTCACTGTGTTAACCAGCATGGTCTCGGCCTCCTGACCTCGTGATCCGCCTGCCTCGGCCTCCCAAAGTGATGGGATTACAGGCGTGAGCCACCGTGCCCGGCAGGGGGTGCTATTTATTGAGTCCCAAATCCCACACAGTTGCAGAGATCCTTCACAACTTTAGTTGAGCTCAGTCTCTAGAATACTGAAGCAACCTACAGGTGTGTCCCACTGTGGATAACCTTTTCAAAATCAGAATGAGTAGGAGAGGAGCCAGAAAACTGGAGATATCAAGTATTTCCCAGGTTTCCAAAAGTGAAAAAGATAGATTTCAGAAACTGAGTGAAAGCTTGAAGTTATTCCTTGAGAAAATTCTAGAACGGATTATTGAGCAGATAACTGATTTTAACTAAGCAGAATTACTATACCTTATGTATAGATTAGTATAATGGAAGACTGAAATATGACTAACATTGACATCAACAAGGCATTTGATCAAGAGTCTTGTAATATGAACAAGACAGAGAATATAGGTCAGATAACATTAAAGTTAGGGGAATTCTCTACATAATGAATGCTGACTCACAGAGATTTGGCACGCTATTGACATAGGCCTCATAGCTCTATTCTGTGATCTGTGTCTAATCAATCTTCATCTGTATCTAGTCAATCACTGTATAAAGGCATAAAAGGCATGTTTTGTTAACGTACTGATGCTGGCTGGGAGAGGCATCAATATGCAGGAAAACAAAAAAGCAAGAAGTAAAATTATTTCAATGATGGAAAGAGTGGGCAGAAACCTAGCAGAAGATCCCTTCTAAATGTAAATCCTAATTAAATACATGTGTCTTCTTACTGCATTCACTTAAGTAACTTGTCATAGTAACTATTCTTAGTCTTTTACCATATATTTGATACTGACTTTAACCTATCAATGATTTCACATGGAACTTTTTTTCTTTATACCAGATATTATCATACTGATTTAAAAAATAAAAATTCAACTACATTTACCTAGTAAATAAATACAGAGAATAGGCCATACTGGACATGTTCCGTCCATATTGAACAATCTCATTCTCCTGATCTTCCCACTTCTCAATTTCGCAGTCAGCATCAGAGGTGAGCAAACCCAGCTTAAGTCCAAGCTTTACTATCTTGGCTTGCTCCTACGAAACATACATTTTAATCACACGACTTTATCACTATTGATATAAAAGGCAGATTAGATGTAGGAATAGGTCTTACCTCAGAGTCAGGCTTGTCTGGCTTTAATGATTTCAGGTTTGCATTATTCTTCTGTGACAATAAAAAGATTAAGATTATCTTAAAAAGCAGTACATTAAACTGTAAGGAAATGCAACAGTAATACAAAGCATAACAAAGTACTTGTAACAACAGTTTAAAATATTCAGTATGTAATGACTGAATATTTTACCAATTGCAAAGACTCTACTAGTAGGTGAGTTCAGCTTTGAATAGGTTGTTAGTTTGAAATCTGGAGCCAGAGAAAGCAGGTCAGTGCCCTCTGTGCTCTGTGGCCTCTGTGCTGACAGCTGCTCTCCTCTTTTCACAAGAGCTTCCAGGGACACAAGACAACTTCTGCAGTATTCCTGGAATCCAATTACTATGCCCCCGAACCTCCCTGGCCTCTCTGTTCAACAAGATTCTTAAAATACTTGAATTATTCTTATGAAATGATATATTAAAATTAGCCACTATATGTAGTTTTCTATACATTCCTCATGTTATGACTCCAGAATTCAATTCCTTTAACTAATTTGCTCTTAGAAGGCTAAATTTCAACACTCTAGTTTCATTGATATCCCAACTGCTAATCTCATATCCCAAGGTGTAAAGAGATTATACTTAGGATTCTGAATTTAATACGTGAACCAATGTTCAATGGTTCCCTATTTTTGAAAGAGAGAGTTTGTTTTCATGTAAACTATCTGCACCTCAGAGTGTATTTTCCCTAGAAGGGGAGAAAATATTCCATACTAGTTAGTTACCAGGCTAGTCCACTGATGCCAGTGTACTTGAAGAATAGAGCACCAGGACAAATCACACCACCACCAATAGCAATATTTCTTTGAAAAATATATTCCGAAGTTCTCTGAAGCTGATAGCCCACAGAGGGGGTTCCTCCAACTCTGCGATCTGGTGAAAGCTCCCATAGTAGAGGCAGGAGTTCCAGAACAGCTAGGGTTTGTAGAGAAAAGGGGGCCAGCAGATGCAGGGAGCCAACTTTTAAAAATGGAAACATATACTTAAGTCGTACACACTCACAAACACACATCGGGTATGGATTCACATACATGCACACAAAGTATAAATTACAATAAAACAAAACACTCATGTGTCCACTTAGCTTAAGGAGAAAATGATCACAAAGACTTTAAGGAAAAAGATCTTCCCATACATATAATTTTGTTGCCCTTATTACCATGACTTGTTACTTCTGACCAACTATTCTGTCACTAGTTTCACCACAGAACAAAACAGTCTCATGGAGTTTAGATCTGCTCATGGAACATAGCCCTTTTGAGATTTTCTAATGATGTTTACTATTAAAGAAATAGGTGAAGGACAGAAAATGAAAATAAAGGAACTCCTGTTACACACAGACACACAGAGAGAGAGAGAGAGTGAGAGAGAGAATAAACATATATGACCAATGATCTGTCTGGCTCCTCCTTGAATGGTCACATCATCTTTATCTCCATCCTTGGTCGAGTTGACTATAGGCAATTGAAAAAACATTTTAAAAAGTAAGGAACACCCTCAAGGTTTTCAGGTTTTATTTTATTTGGAATTTTATACCTTATATTATTCTTTTTAATTTAGTTGCATTTTCATTATTTTTATTTTTACTTTTACTAATGATGATGATTATTAAAGAGTTTAATGACGACTGAAAGGTGATTGCCTGAAAAGGTAAATAAACCATCTTAATAATGTAGCCAAGTTTGCCATCTAGTGGACACTATTTTGGAATGCAGTCAGATGCATTCATTTCAGTTACGTAAAGCTAAAGACGTCAGCCCCCTAAATATAAATAGCACCAGACTCTAACTTTGCTTCCTAAAAGACAGAACTATAATTTTCTAGGAATATAATTAGCTATGCTATCCTCAACTAAGAAAATGTTTCATGATTCTGAAATGATTTGTTACTAAAGACAAAAATACTATTCAGTTGAATAAAATCTTTGCTCCATTCAACCTGTTAAAAGCTTTGTGATGCCTTTTCTAATTCTCAAAAAATTATTTCTAGTAGCCCTAAGTTATCACACTTACAAAAACAGTAAGTCTATCATTACTTGCTCAAACTCAGTAGGATATTAGCTACAAAACCATCTGTTAGGGTTAAGTTAGCTTCAAATAACAAAAGTAGACAAATTGCTATCCGTACTTTCAAACTGTTCTGACAATAGCTTACGGCACAGAAACTGTTTTCTTTTTTTTTAAGTCACAGAATTAATTTGCAGTATTGTGATTGCTTTTTCACCAGCTGCTTTCAGTTCCTAATGTTGTATTTCAGTATTAAATACCAGTTCCTTTTTAAAAAATGTACTAATTAAGTTTGGACCATTTTTTGATTTGGGGATTTGATTTATCATTTGTTCTTCTCCTACATCATCAACCATTCCCACGATCACTTCTACAACTCCAGACTTAAGACTTTTATATCTCTCTTCATTGCAAGTTCTTTCTTCTGATACTCACCATCTGTTCTTCACCACACTGTTACTATTGATAATCATCAGTAATTTTTCTCTCTTCTCTATTCATTTTCTTTTTATACAAGTTTAAACCTATCCAATACAGTAGCCATTAGCCACACAAGGCTACTGAACATTTAAAATGTGGCTAGTCTGGATTGAGATATATCCTAAGGGTAAAATACACACCAGAGTTTGAAGATTTAGCATGACAAAATGACTGTATGAAAATTACCCTAATTATATGTTGATTACATGCTTAAGTGATAATATTTGGGATATATTGGATTAAATAAAAGATAGTAAATTAACTTCACAAGTTTCTTTTTTAATACGACTACTATAAAATTTTTAATTATATGTATGTCTTGATTTATAGTCATCCCTCAGTATGCTCAAGTCCTTTATATAAAATGGCATATTATTTGCATATAACCTATACATATCCTCCTGTATACATTAAATCATCTCTAGATTACTTATAAAACCTAATACAGCCAGGCACGATGGCTCATGCCTGTAATCCCAGCACTTTGGGAAGCCAAGGCGGGCGGATCTCTTCAGGTCAGTCTGGCCAACATGGCAAAACCCTGCCTCTATTAAAAATACAAAAATTAGCCAGGTATGGTGGTGAGTGCCTGTAATCCCAGCTACTCGGGAGGCTGAGGCAGGAGAATCGCTTGAACCTGGGGGGTGGAGGTTGCAGTGAGCTGAGATCACACCATTGCACTCCAGCCTGGGTGACAGAGTGAGACTCTGTCTCAAAAAAACAAAACAAAACAACTTAATACAATGTAAATGCTATGTAAATAGCTGTTACACTGTATTTGGCTTTTAAATTGGTATTTTTATCATTATATTGTTATTTTGTATTTTTTTCCCCCAAATATTTTTGATCTGCAATTGGTGGAATTCACAGATGTGGAATTCACAGATGTGGAAACTTCAGATATGGAGGGCCAACTGTATATTGCTATTGATCAGTGTTGGGCTAGACGGTAAGCTTCACAGTAGCAGAGGCCATGCCTGTCTTTTCCATTGACTCAGCAAATTATCAAATTATTTTATGAGTGTCAAATTTGTGCCAGACAGTCAAGGCAAGGGGAATACCAGACAGTCTAGGCAAGGGGAACAAAATATTTTTTTTAAATCCCTACTGTGGAATTTATATTTTAGTGTCTTTTTCATCATTCTTTCATCAAGGCCTAGCAAAATGCCTGGCAAACAGTAGGTGATCAAGAAGTATTTAATATAAAGTAAATATTTTTGTCCCTCCTTGACCTATAATTTGGCCTATTATGAATATTGTGAGCCATCAAAGTACTCCTTTCTTTGTGATTGAGAAACTGGGTATAATTTTACACTGGGCATAATTTACAAGTCTTTCATTTTTCTCATTTGCTGTCATGATTACTTCCTGCTCAGAAACTACTTCTACATGGGCCATTGTTTTCCTTTACTTCTTAAGTTACAGTTATTAGGACACCTGGTAGTTTCAGAAGATTAGTCCTTCTTGATAATTGATTTTTTTTTACTATCATTTCTACTTTCCTTATCTATCTTATTCAAAACTATAACTTTCCATAGAATGATCTCTATAAATGAATTGCTAAGGTCATCAAAATGCCACCTGGGTAACATGACTGATGTTAAAATGCTGTCAGCCAGAAGATAGCGATTTTTGTTCCTGTCATTATTTTTTATTGTTATATTGTTATATTTTTTTCAAATATTTTTGATCCACAATTTCCTTTTTTTTTTTTTTTTTTTTTTTTTTTGAGACAGAGTCTCACTCTGTCGGCCAGGCTGGAGTGCAGTGGCACAATCTCAGCTCACTGCAACCTCTGTCTCCCAGGCTCAAGCAATTCTCCTGCCTCAGCCTCCTGAGCAGCTGGGATTACAAACATGTGCCACCACGCCTGGCTAATTACAGTAGAGATGGGGTTTCACCATGTTGGCCAGTCTGGTCTCGAACTCCTGACCTCAGGTAATCCGCCCATCTCGGCCTCCCAAAGTGCTAGGATTATAGGCATGAGACACCATGCCCGGCCCACAATTTCCAATATTTCTGACCCCCAAAAGGGATCTTGTGACCACTACTTGGTTAATATACCACTCTGTATCTCTTCTCTTATGTATGACATGACATATTTTCATCTAGGTAGAAAGCATATAAAAGTCCTTAGTTTGCTGAAAGTGATTCCAACATGACTTTGCAAATTAGGGAAGAACAAAACAACTTCTGACCTCAGATATGGCTTTTTAATATCTTATTTATTTATTTTTATGATGCTATTACTGGGATATGGCTTTTTATTAATCACAAATTATGTTATCTATTCTCTCAAACCCCTAAACTTAAAACAAATATTCAGAGTATAAGCCACATCTAGACTGCTACCCAGAATAACAACTCTGAGGTCAACATTAATATCCTAACTTTTTTCTGTCACATCAATTATTGGTGGTGGAGAGAGTAGCAACAGGCAAGAGCATAATTTGAATTCTGAATAAAAACATTCCAAAATGTACATTATTTTTCTACTTACCATTGGCTTTGGAAGTGAAAGGTAGCCATACTTCTCTCCTACAAATAACACATATAACTTAAAAATTTTTCTATTAATATATTTTTCTATTACTCACACTTAACTTTTAAAGTATTAATTAAACAAACAGGAATGTTAGTACATTAGTTTTGATAACTTAGTCTATTCCTTACATAAAATTCAGAAATAAAATTGTAATTTGGCTAGTGAACATGAAGACTCTCAACAGCTACATGTCTAAGGTACCTATGCTGGCCAATCTCCACCTCTCCCAACATAAAGGGAGACTGGCAAATGTCCCACTGACATTTACTGCCACTTACAATCAGCTTCATTCACAGAGTGCTCCTTTTACAGCAGTTTACCTCTAATGAAACCTGATTCCTCTTTTATCAGTACCAGTATCTGCGCTTCTTCCATTGCTGCAAGTACCAGACCAAATAATTTACAACTAACCTCATAATGTATTCTCTCGGTCAGGGAAGAAGAAAACCCCTGTACAAGATAGGAAGATGAAGTAAAGCAAATAACAGGAGGTTTTTTGGCTGTGAACTGACACATGGCATGAAGCATGATAATGAGGAAAGGAAGGAGATGGGTAATGCCCACATCATCCCTGCCCCATCTATCATCTTTACAACTTTCAGGTCCTGAATACAGTCAGGTTACAATGAATGATAGACTTTTTATAAAAGCTGGTTTGTGACATCTGGAGTAAAAATTCAAGACCTACATAGTAATTGCTTCTTGAAGAAAAATTTCTTCTTCAAGGAAAACAAGTATATTTAGCTATAATAGATTAGTTTGAACCATATGAAATTGCTGGTATTCAACCATTTTGAAATTTCATATGGTCCAAACTAATAAAAGTAAACATAATATAAGAGCACTAAATCACACCTTTTCTCATAGAATGACTATTACATGAAATGGGCAAACCTGTTAGTCTCAGAATGGCTTACACAAATATTTAAAATTTCATCTAGAACTGTACTATTAAATGTGGAACCTACTAGCCACATGTGACTATTTAGCACTTGAAATGTGGCTAGTCTGTACTGAGATGTGCTGTAAGTGTATAATACATAACAGATTTTGAAGACGTAGTACAAAGGGAGAAAAAAAGATGTGAAATATATTAATTTAAAATATTGATTATACATTTAAATGGTATTTTGCATATTTGGGTTAAAAATTATTATTAAAACAAATTTCAAGTTTCTTTTTCATTTTTCTTATGCCAACTAGAATTTTTTTTTCTTTTTTTTTTCTTTTTTTTTTTTTTGAGACAGGGTCTTGCTCTGTCACCCAGGCTGGAATGTAGTGGTGGAGATCACAGGCTTACTGCAGCCTCAACCTCCTGGACTCAGGTGATCCTCCCACCTTCTGCTTCCTGAGTAGCTGGGACCACAGGCATGTGCCACCAGCTAATTTATTTGTATTTTTTTAAGAGATGAGGTCTCACTATGTTGCCCAGGATGGTCTCAAACTCCTTGGGCTCAAGTGGATCTTCCCGCCTTGGCCTGCCAAAGTGCTGAGATTACAGGCATGAGCCACCGTGCCTAGCCTAGAAAATTTCAAATTACATATGTGTCTCACATTCTATTTCTCTTGGACAGTGCCTATCTAGAAGAAGAACTGTTGCTAAGAGTGAATTAATGGTACTTGAGAATAGCTTTATGATTCAAATCATTTCCTTGTAATGTCAAAATTGTAAGGGAATTTTATTAATTAATGGCTTTCTGATCTCAGAATGGTGAGGGGAAAAAACTTAAAAAGGAAGAGGCTACTTTCATGCCTTGTCTCTAAGCTCTGATGCAAAAAAAGTGCCTGATTTAGTTGCAATATTAACAGAAGATAGTCTTCAGGTCACTCAGAATTTCAAAATTCACCATCTGTCTTAATTCAAAGTCTGAATCCTGTCCATAATATCCTTTAAAAAGTGGTCTTAGCACATTATAAAGAGCACATTAAACGGAAGTAGGAACCCAGGCGTGGTGGCTCACGCCTGTATTCTTAGCACTTTAGGAGGCTAAGGCAAGTGGATCACCTAAAGTCAGGAATTCAAGACCAGCCTGGCCAAAATGGTGAAACCTCATCTTTACTAAAAATACAAAAATTAGCCCGGCGTGGTGGTGCATGCCTGTAGTCTGTTCTTTTTTCTGTTTTTTGTTTTGTTTTGTTTCAGCCTGGGTGACAAAGCAAGACTGTCTCAAAAAAACAGAACAAAAAACAGAAGTGGGAAAGTACTAAAAATAAATAAATAATAAAAAAGAATTTTGAAAGGGCACCATCATTACTTAAATGTAATCAGCTACAGAAGTAATCTTGTATTATCTAACTTAGTAATCCTCTATAGTGCCCATGGCCCTAAAATGTTCATATTCACTCCCACAAGTTGGGGCAAAACCAACTGTTTCAGTATCTCTTATATCTCTAAGATACCACAGAGTTAAAGAAAGTAGAATGTATAAATAAATGCATTGAGAAATAAATCCAGTGAAAAGAAAGCTTTTATGTAATCTGGTTTGCTACCATTTTCATCCACCTAGTAGTATTTATCACTTGATAGTTCTAATCCCTCTGGTCCTCTTACAGATACTTTGTTTTGCTTCCTATTCCCATCCTTCAGTTAGACTCAGAATGATTTATACGAATTTGAGGATAATTGCAAAATTGATCATTTTTTCAGATAGGCCTCCTCCACATACTATGCAGGTAAGATTCTTCTTTCCCCCAGTGCCAACAGAAACCAAACAAGTTGACAATAACACAAGAAAAAGCAATCTAATTCTAACAGAGATCTAAATTACAGTTAATTATAGACATTATTTCCC
>NW_012108252.1:4479948-4509322 GCF_000951045.1 Mandrillus leucophaeus
AAAAAAAAAAAAAAAAAAAAAGACTAGCCTGGGTAACACAGCGAGACTCCCATCTCTGGGGGGAAAAAAAAATTATCCGGGTATGGTGG
This sequence comes from Mandrillus leucophaeus, assembly GCF_000951045.1. NCBI lineage: Eukaryota > Metazoa > Chordata > Mammalia > Primates > Cercopithecidae > Mandrillus > Mandrillus leucophaeus. Next base: position 4,480,038 of record NW_012108252.1, read on the forward strand.
CCAGCACCTATAGTTCTAGATATGTGGGAGGATCCCTTGAACCCAGGAGTTTGAGGCTGCAGTGAGCTATGATCACACCACTGCACACCAGCCTGGGTGACAAAGTGAGATCCTGTCTCTAAAATATAATAATAATAAAAAAATAAACTGGCTAAATTATGTTTAGCTGTTATATCAAAGAAGTAGCATAAACAAACTCTATCATATTATAAACATTAAAAATAGTTGGAAAAACAGGACTATTTGGAGAAAATATACTTAGTACAGATTTGATATATAGAATCGTCTTCAAAGCACTGTCCTCAACGAGGTGTTGTATGTTTAATACTCCCTAAATCCTGTTTAGTCAACACTACAATTGTGCCATCTTCTGAGTTTATACCTTCATATAAATTAAGTTCGCAATTAAGTTCAAAGGCCCTCTCATCTTAAGGGAGCACTACAATTATTTCTTATGAAAACCTAATTGAGAAATGTTCTCAGTTATAATATGTAGAGCCTTTCTGTATATCTACAAAATAAAGCTAATTCCCCAAGAATGGAAAAGACTTATTATTTCACTGAAAATGTGCTAAATTATCCCTGATTCACATTTCTTATAATTAGCTATCTTTAGTTCTGGAGGCACTCTATATAGTATGATCAATTAAAAAATTAACGTCCCCAGACCCACTTAAAATTAATCCCTGACCACTAAAGGATAGGCAGCTTATCAGCTAAACTCAGGAGCAGGAATGAAGTATTCTATTCTAAACCCAGCTATCATCCTCCAACTCCTCCCTCTCCCTCACCTCCATATTCAATTGACCGATAAACTCTACCAATATTAGTTTTTAAATTCTTCTTAAATTAGTCCCCTTATCTTCATCTTGACTATCATCACCCTAGTGTAGGCCATCATCTCTTCTCTGGACAGATGACCCCCTTGTTGCAGGCTCCTACCATCCCCAAATAAATTCATCTTTACCCACGAACATGTTTATCTTCCTGTGCCCCCATTTTAAGTGGCATCCAATCTGCCAAACGATAATGTAAGTGCAGGGCTATGAAATAGGGCTACCAGGAAAATGAGAAAATGAAAATTTCAGTAGAACTGAAAACCAAATTAAGATTCTTGGCAGGATCCTTGATTTAAAAAAAAAAAAAAGTGGTTTATGAAAGTACGCCATCCATGATCATAACTGCCCTACATAGTTTAGTTAGAGCTGCATCTCTATAAACTGAAGTGTAGTCATATTTACTCTGAAATGATTCAAATAGAACAAAGGGAATTCAGCTTCCTTAAAGGAGAGATAGAGACTGCAACCTCTGAGATAAGGCTTTTTTCTGACATTTATTGTTCAAAATAATCTCGAATTCTAAACTGACATATATTCACCACTAAGGAAAAGTGGAGTCTTTTAGGTCTGGTCCCTTCTAACACAAGGGCCACGGCCTCTCTGGAGGTTTGGGTGAGAAGGCAGAATGGGATGAAAGCAGAAGACAGGAAGACAAGTATTGATTTTTACCTTCTTGAAATAATCCCAGGAGGTCCTTGTGTGAAATTTAAGTGTCTGGGGTTAAGGTGAACAATGACCTAGCTCTCAGACTAACTTTTAGCATGTGAACACTAATGCCTCCCTCTTATTGCTTAGCGTGATGTTTACCACTTAGTTGGATGGTTAAATGATACTTACAAGTGTGTCTGGTAGTTTGCCAATCACAGGAGTCAAGTTATGCAGAGCAGAACTAAAGTGGCTAGAATACAGCAATGGCTTTTCAACAATAGTCATAACAAGAGTTATAACAGCAGCGAAGATAAATCAGGACCTGAAGAATACACCTTTGTATGAAAGTAGTGGGCAGGTGCAAGGTAATGGGCAGGTTTGTCACACCAACCATGCATAACAGGAAGAACAACACTGTGGCACTGGACTCAGTTCAGTCAGTAATGGTTAACCCAGAGTTGGACTTCTTTGAGGAAAAAGCTATGCTCATGAAGTTCATGATAAAAATCAGGACAAATAAAGGCAGTACACACAATCAACCAACTCCATCTCAATGAACCCTACATAAACCCTTTCTGAAGAGAGAGGCACTTTCCCAGTGAAACAATAGGTGTCCCATTGACTAAAGGCTGAGGAGTTTCCCACATAAGAAGGAATTTCTGTTCCATCCTTAGGAAGTTTGGGTAATGCTGATTTTTTGAACATAAGTTAACTGAACCTAAAGAAGAGATTATTTATATAATATCCAGCTTGAAAGTAAAAGAAACTACAGTGCTCATGTAGTCTGAAAACAGGTATAGGATGTGCAAGCACTATGACACATTATTTCATTTATGTCCATTGAAATAAAGAAACAAACTCAAAAGGGCAGGTAATGTGCCCGGGATTCCATTACTAACAGATTGTTTTATCTCTTCTGTAATTTAGCCGGCCTCAGCCAATAAGTGGGCCAACCAAAACAAGAATCCAGTCATTACTTGTTCCTTGCTCTGTACTTCCTGGGATCTCTCAGTCATTTCTGGAATAGCTTTGGGAGGGAAAAAAGCAGAACTCAGAGCTGCAGTCTGAGCATTTTTCACAGAATTGGTTCATTCTCGTTAGAAAACTTTAGGATTGGAGTGGAGTTTAACTGCTTGAGTAATGGAGTATGGGTAGTTAATAAAATTTCATCTTTGGCATCATTCAAACCTCAGTAAGGGTCCCAGCTCCTGTAGTTTACTCACTGTGGGATACTTTGAGCCTCAGTTTCATCATACATAATATGTGGAAATAATACCTGTCTCCAGGTTACTGAGAGGATTAAATGAGAAAATGGACATCCAGTACTTATGAAAGTACCTGGAACCCAGTAAATTCTCAATAGATGGCAGCTACTGTTATTTTTATGGTTATAATAGTCATAGACCCCTGAAGGATCATGTTACAATGTTACCCACACAGACCTTAGTAGCCTGTGGCTTTTACTTTTCCTTAAACTTCCCTAGCTATTTTTTTTTAAAGAGCCTAACTTTGGTAGAAGAAAGGCAAATGTCGGAGACAGAAAAGGAGGACACTGAATTAATGTTGCATTAGATGTCCGGTGAGAGGAATCTTTCAGAGGGTGTCAATTCGCCATTGGAGAAGGGATGAGCTTCATTTGTACAAAGCAGCGAGGAGTTTACCTTTGCTTCTGCAGATCTAGAGATTTTTCTATGGTGGGGCCAGACAGGCTAGTCCTCCCTAGAGTAGAGTAGGAGAAAGGACATAGGGAGAGAGGGATGCCAGAAAGTCGGAGAGACTGAGGTTAAGGAAGAGAAATCGGACCTAATGTTTTCTCATAAACTATTTAGTTTTACTGCAAGGTAACAGTGGTCATGATGCTGAGGCTGATAGAGGTAACATTTATTGAGAATTTACTGTGAATTAACTTATTTTATTTAATCTTCACACTTACCATATTAGGTAGTTTTGTCATCATTATCCTCATTTTGCAGATGTAAAACTTGAAGCACAGAGAGATTAAGTTAGGAAGTAGCAGAGGCAGGATTGGAACCTAGGCTGTCCACTTCAGAACCTGGATTTCAACTTCTACCCAATTCTATCCCTAACATGAGATTAGCACTCAGATCTCAGAGGAAGGAAGAGACCTCTTGATGGAAAATGCAACTTGGGTTTGTTTTCTGTTTTAAGTGAAAAAAATTACTTGTATTTATAGAAAGAAAACCCCCTTGCCAAGCTTATCAACTTTTAATTGCTACTGTAGTTGCTACTCAGAACATCGCCTGGGATTAAGGCAGAGAATAACTGTTAAATGACTGCTATCTTTCTTGAGAGGGGGGAAAAGGCTGTTATAACTCCTCTTCTTAAGGAAATAAAAGATAAAAGATAGACCAAAATGTTGGTCTAACAGCCTGGTTGAGAAACTGAGGATCTTAAACACAAAGAGGAAGGGGGCTCAGGCCCTTGGTCAAGAAGACTAGAACCATGTCCGTTTCAGATGATGATGAACTCACTGGCCTAGGGACACGGAAGAAGTACAAGTAGTGAAAAGTCAGCCATAGCCCATGTTTACATGAATGAAAACAAAAACCTATTCAGCACTGAAAACAGTATAGGAGAAACCTGTACTACGCTTAATGGCATTCTGGTAAAGAGGAGAAGCAGCTGGCCAGGCTTGATGCCATATTCTTTTCAGAATGGCTGCAGCTATTAGTAAAGCTTCTCACAGTGCACGTGGAACACGTTTACAAGTACGCAGAGTCAATCACATGCCAGAAAAATAGCCATTCTGTGGTACTCCTTCAGCCTCCCTATTTTCATGAGCTGATGACAACTGATAAAGCCAGAAGACAATATTCCTCTGGCCTTTAAAGAGAGCCAGGCAGGATAAAGACACAGTGCAGGGTATATTCTATGCCCAGAAGTCGAAAGCACACTAACTTCAGGTAGTGCTCACAAAAGACTTTTAGAGCTGACAGGTCACTGAGATCACTCAATCTAAGACTTTCATTATTGAGCCAAGGACACTTGGGCTGGGAGCAGGGAACAGCCTAACACCAGTTTGAGAAAGAGCTGGGCCTTACAGATACTCCAGGATAACCCACACCAGGTATCTTATCACCACAGCAAGCCACTTCTCTTCATTTCCCAACAGTCCCTAAGGCTAAGTGACCACTCTTCCTTTTAAAGGTGGATCAATTATATCATTTACCTTTTAATATCTGAAATTTGGCTCATATAAAAATCTATGTAACTATAAATATGTTACAAAGCATCAAAATCATATGCCATTTGACTATTACAGAAATTTTTAAATATGGAAGCATGGTAAACATTTATCATACTTTCCAAATGTTACAGCTATAATTCTATTATGCCCTGATTTTTAAGCAAATTAACATTTATCCTAAATGAGTATTTTTAAAATATGAAATGTTTAAATGGGCATACTCAGTAAAAAATATGTAATTTGATATAATAACTTTAAATGACATTTTATTTAAAAAAATAAGCAAGCTTTGACACTACAGAAGCCATTTGAAGAGAAAAAATATAAACATGTAAACATAAATAACAGGACACACAGTACAATGGGAAATAAACAAAACTTCTACTCAATATTAAAATAAAGAATAAAAATGATGCCTTCCTATACATTGTATGGCGCTATTCTACATGTTGTAGAAATACCAATGAACTTACCCACCACAGGCAATATTCCAAGATTATGTAGTCATCAAGGAAAGAGATTCCATCCAAGTGGAAGGAAAGCAATTCAAAAATCAAATAACTACATTCATTTCATTATTAAGTTATTAGAATTAAAACAGAGAATTACTGCATTATAAAAGAGCTGTTGTATTATAACTAAACAACAATTTAGAAGAAGTAAATGACAATTTCAACAGGAAAACTAGAATGTTAATATTAATTCAGAGATCTACTATGCTGTTTTTGTTTTGTTTTGTCTTGTTTTTGAGACAGAGTCTTGCTCTGCCACCCAGGCTGGAGTACAGTGGCGCCATCTCAGCTCACTGCAACTTCCGCCTCCCGGGTTCAAGTGATTCTCATGTCTCAGCTGTAGTAGCTGGGATTACAGGCACACATCAACACATTCGGCTTATTTTTGTATTTTTAGTAGAGACAGGGTTTCACCATGTTAGCCAGGCTGGTCTCGAACTCCTGACTTCAAAATGATCCACCTGCCTCGGCCTCCCAAAGCACTGGGATTACAAGCGTGAGCCACCACACCTGCCCTACTACACTGTTGTACAACAAACTTTACTGCTTGGCTACTAAAATAAAGGAGGATAAAATAATATTTTTGTAATTTTTTTGTGAACAATATTTTACTACAAAAATAACCCAGCAGGGTTACAACAATAATTCATTTGCAGTTGAGGTTTGGCATTAAAAAACTAACAACATTAAAATAATAACACATTTCGTTATGTGGATAGTTTCTCACCTCGTCTTCCTTCAAACACATCACTGATTTCTCTTAGCAGTGTTGACATGTCACTAATTTGGGATTCCCAAGCTTCACAAAACACATCTAGGTTTTCTTTAGCAATTTTACTAGATGGATGCAATGTCAATGTTTCAGCAGCAGAAATTATCTAAAGAAACACAATACACACCTGTGTGAATTTCAAAATCTTAGCCCTCAGAATAACTTTGGAGACCAAAGGTAAGTAAATCTGCTGTTCAATTCAACTCAATAAACAACTATGAAGTAATTTCCATACACAAGCTCCATGTTGGGCAATATGAAGACACACAGTAGGACAAAATTTGCTGTATCTTATAATCTGACCTGCAGATAAATAGTATGCATTATTATATACAAACCTGCATTCAGGGAGCAATTCTCTTCATTCAAGTAAAACTGTTTGAACAAAGTTGTTCCCATAGAATAATTCAAAGAGTTATACTCAGACCATAAAAAGTGTACTGTATACAGAGTAGCAAAGGTAGCAGTAATAGTGGTGGTGGTAGCAGCAGTGGTAGTAGCAGGAAAGGTAGTGATAATAATAAGTAACATATATATACACCCATAAGTAGTTGGTAGATACATGCTTGAGATACTGTGTTTGTGTTTGAGATATATTAATACATTAAAATCACCCAAAATATACAAATAAAATACTACTTTTCCCAAATAAGCATTGTTCCCATCTTTCAGCTGGAAAAGTTGAAGCTCAGAGATACCCAGTAACTTGTGCCAGATCCTATTACAAGTATATACAGAGTTGATATCTAAACACAGATCTACCTGATTCAAGTTCAGGCTCTTTCCATCACATCACACTGCCTCTCACAAAACACTTGTAAAGAGGGCAGAAATCATCCTGGTACTTTTACGTACCACCACATGGGCTGAATAAATGTGTTGAATAAATAAATGAATTGTTGCAGAGACTGCTATGTTTTCATCAAAATCTGTTTGTCTTCCCTCTGGATACACAGGAAGATTACATTTCCCAGCCTCCCTAGTAGAGACGTAAGGCCAAGAGACTGAGTTCCGTCCTCACTTGAATGTGGGTCACCACTTCCATCATAACTGATCCAAACCTCCCTCATGCCCCTCAGTGCTCTCTCCCTTCCACATCTGATGGTTCAGTGCACAGGATCCAGTAGGGACTCTGAGGTCCTAAGGGCTAACGAGGCACAAAATGAAAGGAGACCAGATTGCCAAAAGGGAAAAAGACATACCATTAATCAGGACTTAATACAAGTGAGAAATAAACTGCTATTATATTAAGCCTGAGATTTTGGCATTTGGGGTTTTATTTAGTGTTAGCTACTACATGAATGAATTAATGAATCAATTAACATTTTATCTTTAATATAATAATCACTCTCTAACACAAAGGACTTGATGGATGCTAACTGTAATGTAGGCAGAAAATAGATGGCTGGGTTGAGTCTTCAAACACCTCCTGACCTGACATTCAATAGAAATTAAACTTTAGCTTCTACCTCAAAATAGAAGCCATCGACCAGACCAACCTACTGAAATCTCCTGATGGCCCATTAAATAAAACACACACACACACAAAGATCCAGGAGCTAGGAATTCAGAGTTCAGTCTTGATATATTCACAGCAGATCCTTCTACCACTTCACCTTCTATTCATGACAACAGTCCTTGATTCTTTCTACCTTCTTGTTTCACAGACTGGGGATATTATATCAAACACTCATCCAGTAAGTAGTATTTTAGAGAATCCACTATGTGTAAAAATAATACTAGGTGCTGGGGATAAGGTGATAAAAAAGAAGATAAAAGCCCTCTATTATGAAGCTTATACTCTAGTGGGGATTTGGAACAATAAACAAGCACACAATTAAAATATTCTAAATTATGATAAGTGCTATGAGGGAAATTAACAGGACAATGTGATAGAGATGCCCATTACTAAGAAGTGATGTTGCTGTTCCATGGAGTTTATTATATAAGATTATTCACACACACATATGTATACAACTAACACGACTATTCATTCACCTACTACATACTGGTAGGCACTGTGTCCACATTCCAGGTGCTGGGGAAACAGCTGTGAATGAAACAGATAAATGTCCCTGGCTTCATGGGACTCACCTTATAACAAGCAGTGGGGAGAGACACAATTAAAATAAATTATAAAATATTTTAGAAGGGAATAAAAAATATGTATCAAAATAAAGGGTGAGAATGATGGAGGGCTTTGGGTGGTCACAGTATTTTAAGTTAGAGGGTCACTGAAAAGGTAAGGGAGCTACAGGGAAATCGAGGAGCAGTCATTTGGGATGAGGCAGAAACATTTCTGGAGTGTTCGAGGAATAGCAAGTAAGCCAGAGGAACAGACTGACATCAGCAAAAGGAAGGTGGCCAGTGGCCATGTAATGGATAAGCATAGATGGTAAAATTTTCTTCTGAGTGAGAAAGTCATTGGAGAACTTATAGAAGATTAATATGATCAGGGCCATGTTAGCTAATATATTAATAGTTGGTTCCTTTGAATGAATTACAACTAGGTGCTCCTCCCTCTGGGGTGGGCATAGTGTCAAAGGCACAGCACTTGCCAAACAGATGGCAGTGTTACAAGAACAAGGTTCCCCTCTTCAGGGAAAGCAGGCACATAACTTGCCATGGACTACAGGGGCTAGATTTCGGCATTGCTCTCCTCTCAACTAGTGTACAAACTGTTCAGTTGTTCCCTCGGTATGTCTAACATTTTAAAGGAAGTATAAAAATAACATTGCCAAAGCAGAGATATCCAGAAATAAATTACCCCAGAGGCATGCTCAATGTCCTTAAATTATCCTTTTGTGAGGCAGATGGCAAAGACTAGGAGTGGAAGCTGAGGCTTTGGGAACAGAAAAAGCTTCTCAAGTTATACACGTTATTAACAACATGCTCTGCCACTATCCTGGGGAAGAAAATATGACTATTCCTAATATCTCTGCTGCAATAGAAACAATAAACCAAAAATTGCAACCAGATGGCAAGCAGGGCCTCAGGATAGGAGCAACAACTGATTGCATATGGCAGGAGAGTCAAGCCCTCCAGTTCTATTGGAATACATTCGCAGCCAAGGCAAGAAGAGTGACTCTCATACCAATATTGAAGACACAGTTTCTCCCAGCAAACATGTCCCCTGGTTGTAATAAAGTGTTCAGCAGATAATCATTGTGGAGGTTCATTCATATAATTCCTGCTTTCATGATAAGCCTTTGACACTGTTCTCTACAGGAGAGCATGAGATCATCCCTCCAACATCCAACATGATTCTCCTAGAGGGCACATGCCATCATTGAGTCTAGGTCACTTGCACTGTTCTCAGCTATAAATCAAAGATCCAGGGACTCAACCTCTACTGCCCAATATTGCAAGTTAGGAGGAATCCTTTTGGCTGACAGTAAATAAACGGATATAAATAAAATATAAATTAAAATATAAATAAAAGAACAACTGCAAAACTTTATTTTACAGCTTAGACTCTAAAAAAGAAGGAAACAGCTGGGCACGGTGGCTCACGCTTGTAATCCCAGCACTTTGGGAGGCTGAGGTGGGGGGATCACAAGGTCAGGGGTTTGAGACCAACCTGACCAACACAGTGAAACCTTGTCTCTACTAAAAATAAAAAAATTAGCCAGGTGTGGTGGCAAATGCCTGTAATACCAGCTACTTAGGAGGCTGAGGCTGGAGAATCGCTTGAACCTGGGAGGCAGAGGCTGCAGTGAGCCGAAATCGCGCCACTGCACTCCAGCCTGGGCGACAGAGCGAGACTCCGTCTCAAAAAAAAAAACAAAAAAAAAAAAAAAAAAGGAGGAAGCTCTGTCTTTAAACACTTTCCTTAGATTAATTTGACAGGAACAGTATTAAATGAGATGATCAGTTTTAAAAAACCTTTTGAGGATTATAGGGACAAATGTTACCTCTACTATAGAAAATCCAGAAAAAAAACCCTAGCTACACAAGGATATTGTCATATAGGTATTTTCATATGTATATACATTTCTACACATATGAAATTATGGAAATAATTTGTATACATACAAATCTGTACCCTACTTTTTTCATTTAACATTGAACAGAACATTCTTTCAGTGGTTGCTAATTCTGGTTATCATAATTATTATTTTAACACTATAATGTACTATTTGCCTAATTTAAGATAGTTATTTTGCTTCTGATTGGATCTTTTTTTTCCCCCCAGATATGGACACTTGCTCTGTCACCCAGCCTGGTGTACAGTGACACAATCATAGCTCACTACAGCTTCAAACTCCTGGACTCAAGCTATCCCCCTGCCTCAGCCTCCTGAGTAGCTACGACTACAGGTATGCACCACTGCACATGCGTAATTTTTATTTTTTGCAGAGACAGGGTCTTGCTGTGTGACACAGGGTAGTCTCAAACTCCTGTACTCAAGTGATCCTCCTACATCAGCCTCGCAAAGTGCTGGGTTACAGGTGTTAGCCACCATGCCTGGTCCCAATTAAATCTTATAAGTAATATCATAACATTGTTTTGTTTGTGTCTTAGTCTCATGTCCTAATTATTACCATGAAACGTATTTGAATATTAGGTTGAAATGTGAATATTACATAACATATGGCTTCTTATGTCATGATAACTTAATCTCCAAACATGTTATAATAAGTACATTGTAAACAGCTTCCTTTAAAATAGATATAAACTAGAGTATTAGTTAAATGAACCAGTCTCCAATATGGCAGATAACCAGCTCCAATGGAAGGTTAGCCATGTTCTGGCACACTACCAACAGAAATTCCATTATCTTTCTTTCTCTACATAGATTTGGACTTTAGTTACGAAGAACCATTTATCGCTTCCATCCACACAATTTGTTACAACACTCAGATAGGACACAATACAGAAGGAGCAATCTGCTATTATCATACCTGTTGGCCAGTCACCTGAAATGTCTCCTCTGCATGTATACAGGTTATTTCCATAGGTTCTGTCCCAGATATGTGTCGTAACAATCGACAGGTCTACAAGAAAACATATCTACAGTTAACTTTCACATCCTCATCCTCCACAATACATAGTATCATTTTATAATTAAAAAGAAAATTTTACAAATAAAATTTCTTAAAACCTATTAAAATAAACTTAAACACTACTGAGAAGATTATTATAATATTATATTGGTCACCAATAGATTCTCCGGGAACAAAGTAGATACCAATAAAGGTATAACACTGTTTCTACTTCCTATCCAATCATAGCAAGGTGGTTGCAGAATATTAGAAACATAAGGAACCTTTGGAAGGACCTAGTAGTGCCCACATATTTTATATATAGAGAAATTTCGCTCAGAGAAGTAACTTAAGGTCTCAAGGTCTCATAGCTAAACTATGTCAGAGTTGCTACAAGCTACACGTTCTATCAACACCATCTTCCAATGGAGCTAACATTGGATTAGGCAGACTGGTATAATAAGGAGAGACCCCATATCAGAGGAAATTACTGAAAATCTTGATGCTTAAAACAGAAAATCAGAGAACATTTTTTTTTCAATGTTAAAAAGATTCGCTGCAGGATTCCTAAAATAAGCAATTTCCCTATAGTTATAATATTTGGTTTATAAACACAGCAGCATCAAATTTATTAAATGAAGAAGCTATATCTATAGTCATTTTAAGAATGTTCTCCCAGAAGTTTTTAGGCTTCCACGTAAACAAGTAAAGGAGAGGAAGGCAGTTCAATTCGTCTAAAGGTTCCTTTTAACCATTAGTCTTTGAGATTTGGTGAGCAGGGTATGTTAGATTATGTGAAGATCGCCAAATGGTTCATATCTGTGCGTTTATATACATGTTGGCTAGCAATTACCTCATACATATAAGCTATACATGGGTTCAGTTTTTTGTTTGGTTGGTGATATGGTTTGGCTGTGTCCCCACCCAAATCTCACCTTGAATTGGTAATAATCCCCACATGTCAAGGGCGGGACCAGGTGGAAGTAACTGAATCACGGGGGCAGTTTCCTCCATATTGTTCTAGTGATAGTGAATAAGTCTCACAGGATCTGATGGTTTTATAAATGGGAATTCCCCTGTACATACTCTCTTGCCTGCTGCCATGGAAGATGTGCCTTTGCTCCTCCTTTGCCTTCTGCTTTGATTATGAGGCCTCCTCTGCCATGTGGAACTGTGAGTTCATTAAACCGCCCCCTTTTTTTTTTTTTTTTTTTTTTATAAATTATCCAGTCTTGAGTATGTCTTTATCAGCAGAGTGAGAATAGACTAATACAGTTGGGTTTTTTTTCCTAGTAGATATCTGGCATTTTCAATAGGCAGAAGGCTCAGAATATCAATTAATAAGCCTAACTGGAATTATAACACAAGTGTCAGGTGAAGCATCAGTAACTCATAACTAAGATTTGGAATTGTGTGTCAGATGTCTTCTCGTTGTCCCTCCTTAACTGCTCTCCTCCCTTCTCACATCTGCCGTTTGCCCTGGGAGACTGACCTATATTGTCTACACCTATGTTTGGATAATTGGGATTATCCTAATGGGATATCCAGTGGGAAGCCCCATCCACAGATGAACAGAACCAAGGAGAGAATGGGCTTTGACTCCCACGCCCCTGGACTCCCATGCTCCTCCCAGGAGGGTCGCCTTGGACTGTCTCTGGGCCTAGTCCTAAAATCACAAAGCTCTCAAGGCAGTTCTCTGAAAGGCTTCCACATTCCACATTCCCCTGTTAATGTGGGCCTGGGGTGGTACCAGCCTTGCTACCACTCGCCCCAATTACTGCTCTCTCATGTATGTTTCCCCCATGCCCTGTCTATGCAATTGTAAATAGCTTCTTTATTAAACTCTCTTCAAATTATCCTAATTTGAGTGTGCCATCTCCTCCCTGCTGAGACCCTGACAGATTCGAACAGAAACAAGGTCATACAACATACCTCCATGGCTCTACTCCAAGGTCTAACTTCTCTGAGAGGATAAGGAAAAGAAGATTAAGAAGTTCTTTGTGGGTCTTAGCACTTTTTTTGTTTTGTTTTAGAGACCAGACCATTGCAGGAACAGAACAGATACATGCTATGCTTTTAAGATTCCAAAGGAGAGAGAAAATGCTCAGATAAATTAACCCAAAAGTGTATTTGTGTTAACATTCCCACATAGTTTAATAAAGCCATTATTAAACTACAATTTCTTTAGCACCTTGTTTACTCACCTCAACAAGCTGCTCTTTCTGTTCAGAGAGTTTACAGGCATATTCAGCCAAAGCTTCTAAATTTCCTTCTACTCCAGTAAGTTTTAATGCTTTTAGAACCACATGATCAGCATGGTATTTTAATAGATCTGCTGCCAGCTGTGTCGCTGTACTATGAAGCTGCAGATGTGTGTGTGGGTGGGGGAGTGGGGGTTGGAGAAGGAGAAGGGTGATGAAGGAAAGAAAACAAACAATAACATTTTGTGACCAAGCACCACATCAGCACTTTAAAACTATTGATAAAGAGAAGCCGCAAAGCAGTTCCATGGGTTCCACTGAGGGGAGGGTGTAAAGTTCCCTGTAACAGTAGGAGTTGTGTAGCACTGGTGAGCTTACAGTTTCTCTCAAGGGCAGGAGTGATATCTAATTCATCCTTTAACCCCCTGGTGCTAGTGCTAATGCTGTTTCTAAAAGATGAACTGGTTATTCGCTGAGTAATCTTGTCTCTTTTCCATTCTGTTATCAACCAGTTCTTTCCCATGTAGCTTCTCCCTTAGGTGAAAAATGCTTCTGCTAGTCTTAAAGTTGGTGAGGAATGAAACAGCACTAAGAGTATTAAGAGTGCAATATTTAGAGTACTAAGAAAATTGGCATTTTGTGATCATTAATAAGTTCTTTAGCATACTTCTGAAAAAGTACCAATGTGAGATTCAGTCAATTAGGTATTTAACAAAATTTATTAAAAACCTGTATCATGGCAAGCACTGTAGCACTGTACTAGAGGCTGGGCATACATGACAAGTAGAACACAACCCCTGCTCTCAGGGAGGTCAGAATCTGTCTATAGTTGCGATCCAGATCTTTACTCTCTACCTCTACGAACAAACTGGATCCCAGGAAAAACAACAGATTAAAGGGTGACACAAACCCCGTGGTTTTATTGACTTTGGGTGGAATGCATGGCTCACTCTTACTGGATATCTTTGGACACTATTACTCCAAAATCTTTTCTTCTTATCTTGCCCCTTTTTTTTTTTTAATGACATGACAGGTTATTTTGGGGTTGTCCAAAAATAGATCATTTTTAATAACATTGTTCTCAGAAAAATCTGACTTTGAATTAAATCTATCTGAATGAAGTGACTTCTTTTTCCCTGGAAGTAATCCAATCTCAATTCAAATTAGAGGATTGTCTCCAAAATTAACAATAGGATAGTCTCTACATTCATGCAACTAAGTGAGAATAATTACAGTTAGAACAAAGAAACTAAAATTCACTTTCCTTAGGAAACTAAATGCCACATAAGAACTTAAAAAGATTTTGCTTTGCCAGCAGGACCTTAGAGAATATCTAATGCCAGTCATTTATTTCACAGACTAAGAAACAGCTCCACAGAGACTGTATCCTGCCAAGGTCACGTAACTCTTCTCACGTGTAAGAGAGGGAGGCAGGACAAACGCAAAGTTCCTGCTCTATGCCACGTCCTGACAGCAACCTTATATACATTATCTCCCTTAATCCTTACAAGAATTCTATGAGGTTGACATGGATATACCCATATAAGAGGTAACGAAAATGAAGCCTATGGAAAGCCACTCAGTCTATCACCAGTAGACCATGTTCTACTGATAGTCAGGATTTTAACAATACTTTAGTTAAAACTGAATAGTCTGGAATAAAATGGGTAGGGTTTTTTCTTTCCTTTTTGTTTTATTTTGTTTTTTCCTTGTGTCAAGGGCAGCAGGCTTTATTATAAAGCATAGAAACCCATGTCTTTCTATATTTAACAGAATGTTTAAATGATTTCAATAGACATATCAGCACCAAGTAAGATGTGAAACAGATCACCATGTGTACAATTTATATAAGAAACATCCAAAAACCAATTTCAGCCAGGCATGATGGCTTACACCTGTAATCCCAGCACTTTGGGAGGCCAAGGTGGAAACACTGCTTGAGCCCAGGAGTTCAAGACCAGCCTGAGTTTATAATAGTGAGACTCGGTCTCTACAAAAAATTAGCCAGACATGGTGGCATGCACCTGTGGCCCAGCTACATGGGAGGATGAGGCAGGAGGATCACTTGAGACCAGAAGGTCAAGGCTGCAGTGAGCCATGTTCGCACCATTGTCTGGGCAAGAAAGTGAGACCCTATCTCAAAAATAAGAAAATGTTTTTAAAATTCTAATTTCATTGTCTTGAGCCCTTGACCATCTTCAAGAATATAAAAGAACTAAGCCCGGGTGCAGTGGCTCACTTTGGGAGGCCAAGGCGGGTGGATCCCTTGAGGTCAGGAGTTTGAGACCAGCCTGGCCAACATGGTGAAACCCCATCTCTACTAAAAATACAAAAATTAGCTGGGTATGGTGGCTTGCATCTGTAATCCCAGCTACTCAGGAGGCTGAGGCATGAGAATCGCGCTTGAACCCCTGAGGTGGAGGTGGCAGTGAGCCAAGATCACGCCACTGCACTCCAGCTTGGGCAACAGAGTGAGACTCTATCTTAAAAAATAACAAAAATAAAAGAATTAAGAAAGCAGAGTTAAGGGAAAGGAGAGGTCTGTGTGAGGAGGGTCTGTCTGGAGAGCTGCTGGGTGCCCACTGTGACTCCCTCCTCCAGGCATGCCTCAAAGTGGAGGGAGCAATAGGATATAGGAGTTGAGGGGAGGGGGTGGGGGTTGTGGGGGGCGACAGGAAAGCCTCTGAAGAACCACTAAAGTATCCATGAGAGTGAGAGTCTGCTGTAAATGTCTACCAAGCCCAAAGCCATTTGATAAGGGTGCTGGTCACTAAAAACCTTCTGCCTCTCAACTTTCTCTCTTCTGTCTCTATGCCACAACCTAACAAAAATCAACAACAGCTACGTAATGGAGGGTGAGGAAAGTGAAAAAGGGAGAAGAGACCACATCTTCCCAAAAGCTCTATCTAATTGGAGCTGGGAAAACAGGGAACAGGGGAGAAGCCCTACAACTAAATGAAGATTTAAATACTGATTAATATATTGGAGGGAACATTCTAAGTTTTCAACTGAGATCATGTTTTGTGACTTAAAGCAGGAATTGGCAAACTTTTTCTGTAACGGGCCAGAGAGTAAATATTTTAGGCCCTATTGCGACTATTCAACTCTGCGGTTGTAGTGAGAAAACAGTAGACAGTAGGTCCACGGGCAGCACTGTGTCCCCGTACACTCTACTGACAAAAATGGTCCAGTTGTAGTTTGTGAACACCTGACTTAAAGTGACCATAGGACTTTCAATAACCTGAGAGTGGACAAATAAGTCATGAGATGACCAACTTTTTATTCAGGGAACAAGGAAACTCTCTCAACCAAAGGAATATTTTTCTAAATTTACTTCAGTGAGACAGAATTCATATACAACAAAAGGTACCCATTTTAAAGGTACTGTTCAGTGAGTTTTGATGAACATACACAGCCATGTAACCACCACAACAATTAATTTTGAACATTTCCAACATGCCAAAAAGTCCTCCTATGCCCTTTTGCAGTAAATATACCCCAACCTCTGACATGAGATAGCCACTGATCTGATTTATGTCATTATAAATTAGTTTCGCCTTTTCTAGAATTGTTTTTTTCTAAATGGAATTTTATACATATAATCATTTGTGTCTGGCTTCTTTTGCTTAGTATGTCTTCACTAATTCATCCATATTGTTGCATGTATCAATACTGTTCTCCTTTATTGCTGAATAGTATTTGGTAGAATTATTCCAAAATTCATTTATCAATTCCTCTGTTGATGGAATTTTAGGTGGTTCTTAGTTTTTTGTTACTATGAAGAAAGCTATGAAAATTCATGTATAAACTTTGAGAATGAGGGCATTAATAAAATTATGGCTTCAAAATAACTATGTCAAAGGAAATCTTCTTTTTTTTTTTTTTTTTTTGAGACAGGGTCTCACTCTGGCACCCAGGCTGAAGTGCAGCAGCGCAATCATGGCTCACTGCAGCCTTGAGCTCTGGGGATCGGGTGATTCTCCCACTTCAGCCTCCCGAGTAGCTGGGACTACAGGCGCTAACCACCACACCTGGCTAATCTTTTTGTGTTTTTTGTAGAGATGGGGTTTCGCCATGTTGCCCAGGCTAATCTCGAACTCCTAGGCTCAAGTGATCCTCCCACCTTGGCCTCCCCACAGTGCTGGAATTATGGGTATGAGCCACCATGCCTGGCCTCAAAGGAAAACTTTCAAAACCATTTTCTAGGCACAGAGACATACTAATACTAATGCATTTCATACACCCATACAACATGAAAATTAGCAAAGAATTAGAAGAAGCTAAATTTCAAACTATACTTACTTCTTTCTTAAGTTCATTAAGACTGTGACTGATTTTCAAAATACTGAGTTCCAGTTCTTCAGCGATGCTTTTTGTTTTCTTGCTTTGCTAAAAATTTTAAAAAGTATATATGTAGTGTTACCGCATCTCTTTAATCTGTTAATTCCAATTTTATTTGAACTGTAAATTGTAATAAATTTTAATATTATTCTGTGAACTATAAAAGTAGGTTTTCAAAATTTACCTGTTTAAAGTTAGAGTGGAAAATAAAATTTCAGTTTAGTTATATTTTTCAATGCTAACTACAAATAGGTGAACTTTTGTTTTTTATTTATTTATTTTTCTGTGAACCTATGGATTATATTGAAAGGTGAACTTTTAAAATCTAATTTTCTTTAATAAATTCATCAAGTCTAAAATTGATCTCTTATTTTCTGCCTAGAATGTCCATGCTTTCACTCCTAACCTAGTTAAAAATTAAAATCCTACTCGTCTTTAAGATCTTACATAAATGTCTTTTTCTCAGAAAGGCTTTTTCAGATCATTCAATCTAAATCAGACCCTCTTCTTACTCATTGTAATCTTTTTGGTCAATAATCATCCCAGTTTGCAATTACATATTTATTTTTTCAGTCCAAACCATCTGGAATTTTTTATTTTTTGTTTGTTTAAAGTCTATCTTCCCCACTAGACCATGAAAGCTGGGTTCACATCTATTTTGCACACCACTAAATCCACAGTACCTGGCATAGCAAACAATAGGTAGTAGAGATTCAATTCTTTGCATGATAAATAAAAATTAAATATCAATACTTCATGAAGCCTTCTTGAGCCCTCTCCCTAAATATAAGTTTGTCCTCCTTCAAACCGTCTCAATGCATAGTCTATGCCTTCTCTTAGGATACCTACAAAGCTATTTGTACTTGTCTCACCCCTTCCCACAAATTTCCTTATTGTAAAATTCTTGCAGACAAAGATTTTATCTTATTCATCTTTAGATTTATGGTGCTTGGCATATAAAAGGTACCAATAACAACTGCTGAAAAAAATGAATGAACGAAAAACACATCTAGCATGCAGGATCAGAGATCTGAGTGCTTGTGAAATACGCACAGGGTAAATTTGTGAAATTTCTGACATTTGCTAATTGCAAATTTGAGTATTAATAGAATCACATTCCCAACACAGAGTATTTCATCACAAGCAACTCTTTATAGTGAGTGTTGGACTTAATATTTAACACTGAAGCAATCTACACTTCAGATTGTGTATCACACAGATAATTCAAACTAAACACAAAACAATGCTCAAGTCTCTCACACCACTCTACTTTAGGGCAAGATTCCGTGTTAATAAGAATATGTGCACTACTGTGATGCCAAGAAAATATCTGAGAAATCTGTGATTCATATCTATGTTCATTCATAAATTAATCTATTTACAAGGAAATCAACTGCTGCTTCTTTCTTCAGTCTCAGCCATATCCACCCTCCTTCATCATCTTTACTGCCAAAGCTTTGTTCATGACTTCCAGATTTGTACTATGGCTGCTGTATATTGTAAGCCATGTTAAATACTTTTTTGACAGAGCCTGGGCCTAAGAAATAAATAATCCTAGAGACATATCCCAGGGCTCTGTCTCTCCATTTAGCAATCCACCTGCTATAAGAGACTGTGTACACACTTCTTATGCTGTCCCATTTCCGTCAGTCTTGGCCGTTCATTCTTGCCCAAATAAGCTCCTCTGCTTGAAGCACACCAACAGCCCATTTAAGGCTCATAGAGTGGCCGCCCACCAATTTTAGACCAGAAATTTGTGCAAGGGTGAAAAGCTTTTACTTGCCAGCTGGATCTACCCTTGTTTTCATTGAATCTACACCCCAATAAGTTTTCCAAATCATTGTGTCTGTAAATCAGCTGTCCTCAGAGGTAAGAACTGTGTACATCTGAATGGCTCCAGCAGTCAGGCTCAGGTCCCAAGAACTTCTAGATGGGGGTCTACTCCTCTGTTCTTCACTCTGAAGAAGCATTTTGGGGAGGAATTTTCCAGAGGTGAGTTTGGTGAAAGAGTGGGGACAACAGAGTAAACTAGTGATAGTGACAAAGGCACAGAATTCAGACTGGCTAGAATGAGAGTCAACAGGCCTGGAAATAAATGTCAAGTACTGTGAGTGCTAGATGGGAAGGATATTTTGGCCAACTAGGAGGGAGAAAAGGGATGAGACATCCTGTCCCATTCTGGAACAAATTCATACTCCTGGTGATTATGTTAGCTTCCACATCTTGCAAAACTTTATGGGAAAGCCACTATATAAGATTTACTTCGATTTTTAAAAAAGTTCTTACAGCTTGAATCCACACAGAAATTAACTGCTGCAGTTCCATTCTCGCCTGAGTTGACAGTTCCAAGATGCGTTCCCTGTGCTCATGGCTGGTGTAGGCAGAATCAGTAAAGTCCTCCGTACGCTCCAAGATGACTTCCAATGTCACAGAAAGATTCTCTTTGGACTGAAAATAAAGATTCTCCCGAAGAGCTTCAATATTCATCTGAGAACAAAAAGGACATCCATCCATCAATGTGAGTCAATATACACACTTGACCAAAATGGGTTGTAATTTCTAACAGTGCCCAGGAAAACGCTAACATTTTCTTTTTCCAAGCTGAGGGGAAATACAGCCACCAATGATATCTATATTCTCCACTAACCCAGGAGGACACATTGCTCAAAAGCCTTCAATATACATGCAAAGCATCATTCCCAGAGTAATTAATACAATGACATTCCTGTGGAATCAGTGAATACTAAGGCAGAAAGAGCATCATCCTGTAGCAACCAGTAGGAAAAATGAACCAGCCTCCAGGTAAAAGATTTGCACCTGAGAAAATGCGTAGGCAAAGTCCTGGAAGATAACTTACACCCAAATATGACATGTGCTGAGCCCAGGGGGAAGGATGATGTGGAAGATGTGGGGTGTGAGAAGGACTAGGGAAGGCATCCATTTTTCCTTCATTAATTCAACAAAGACTCTCCTAGTTACCTAACTGGTCTCCCTAAATTTTGTTTAAAGTCCCCAACAGCACCTTACTAACCCAAACATCCTCTACCAGAGGGTCTATATAATCTAAAATGTAAACCGTCTGATACTGCCACCTCCCTCTAATAGCTCCTCACTATCTATAGAGAATCAAGCCCAAACATCTATGGTATAGCACAAAATCCTCTATGGCCTGTCTTTATATACCTCTCTAACAGTCTATCTCACCCCCCTGAACCCGCTAACAACCTTTCACTTCAGCCACCCTGTTTGGAGCTCCTTGACTATGTGATGAACACATGCTCACGTATGCAGTCTTTCTCTCTCAGCTTTCTACGATGCATCATGCCACTTCAACCCTACAAAACACTATAGTCCATGAAATACGTCACACAGACAACTTGGGCCAAGAGGCAACAAGTGGTAATGATCATGATTATGGTCACAATGAATGTGATAATAAGGATAGCTTACATTTGTTTAACACTTTAAAGTCCTTTCACAAATGTTATTTTAATTAATCCTTACGTGTGACCCATTTTAACACGATCCATGAAAATACCAAAGTTTGGGAAAGTCAAGATGCCAGAGGAGAGTCCTTGCTTCCCCTCCTGCTCTTGGCCCAAGTTGTGTCAGGTGATCACTCCATCCTAGGTAGACAGAAACTCGTATTTAAGCTAGGAAAGAATATGGATAATAGTAAGGTATGGAATTTACAATGGGGATCTTCTCAGAGAATTACATTTATTTTATTAATTTAAGAGAATTAAATTTGAGAATTTAAACAGAATTAAAACATAAAAATCAGTTATATTGGCCTCATACCATTTATATTAAGGTTTTTTATTTTCCCTTTAGAGAGAAAATACACATGTTTTTAGACAGCAACTTAGTGGAGTTTTGTGGGGGTTTCTTTAAAGAGGCTATTTATTGATATAGTTTCATAACATGTGTCCATATATTCATAGTACCAAATACAATAAAGTATCCAGTTTCCCTCCACAGATAATACTCTCCATCAGAAAAAAAGTAAGACGCCAAAGAGATAATCACAGACAGTGAGACTGAGCCTATTTATAGCATGCCTGATGGTGAGAGGGCAGCAGCCAGAGCTGTCAGCAGCAGCCACAGGCAGAGCACTGCCCCTCCTTCACCTGCACCAGAAAAGCAGCAGCAAGAGGCGAAAGATGTCTCTCATCCGACTTGTTTCCCTCATTATCCTTTGACAACACATCTCTTCCCTCAGCATTTATAAAAAGGGAGGATTAGAAAAATAATCTCTAAGATCGCTTTCAGCAATAAAATTTTTAAGAGAAGGTTTGGTCCCTATAAGCTTCTTTCCCTTCAGGAAGACTCAGTGGTAGGACTGGCATCATATAAACAAACCCCGAGGTGTAAAGTGAAAGGTCGTGGACTTTGGGATTAGAGAATCCTGGGCCTAAAGAAGGGTTCTACCACTTACTAGCTCTCCTCAAAAAAAAAAAAAAAAAAAAAAAAACAACCCAGTATATAATTATATTCACCTAAAGGGCAGGTAGGAATTAAATAAAATATGTATTAAGAGCAAAAAGAGATATTCTTCCCGTTACTGTCTTTCACCCCATGTTCCTACTTAGACCTTCACACAATTAGAAATCAAAGTGTACGGCCAGGTGTGGTGGCTCATGCCTATAATCCCAGCACTTTGGGAGGCTGAGGTGGGTGGATCACCTGCGGTCAGGAGTTCAAGACCAGCCTGGCCAACATGGTGAAACCCCATCTCTATTAAAAGTACAAAAATTAGCCAGGTGTGGTGGTGGGTGCCTGTAATCCCAGCTACTCAGGAGGCTGAGGCAGGAGAATCGCTTGAACCCAGGAGGCAGAGGTTGCAGAGAGCCAAGATCACGCAATCACACTCCAGCCCGAGCAACAAGAGCAAGACTCCATCTCAAAAATAAATACATAAAACAAATACAAGTGCAGTAAAATGGAAAGAATGTCATTCTCATCACAGTCCTGTCTGTTAGAAAGGTGGGAACCTTTAGCATTTGGATAACTTCTCAGGGCCTCAGTTTTCTGATCTGTTAAAGGAGGGCATTGTACTGGATGACTTCTTAGGGCCCTCCCAACTCAGACACTGCTCTTACCCCGAAAGCATCTTCACCATGTCTATGACTTCTGATGAGAAGTCAGACTTCCTGGAGTCACACTGCCTAGTTTCAAATCCCAACTCCGGTACTTAGTAGCCAGCAAGTTAATCTCCTTTCTGTTTCTCAAGCTCCTCAAAAGTGTGATGGAAATAATAGCAATAATTCTTTGAGGATTATATAAGTTCATATATTTAAAGCACTCAGAAAAGGGCTGGCACAGAGTAAGGACTCAATAACTGTTAGTGTGTATTACTGTTTATTTTTAAATTTTAATTATTACTAATTCTATCACTATAGTCTCAAAGTATCAACCCTCTAACACAGAGAAAAGCAGGAATTCTAGCAGAAATGATTTGCTGCTCGCCATCATCCCATGGATGGTACTGCTCAAAAATGTATGGTACTGCTCAAAAAACAGGAAGGGAACATTCTTTTAAACAGCAGGCTACAGCTAAATCATACAGCTAAAAAGGGCCAGAGTAGCTACTATAACCAAAGACCAGTGTTCTTTATAAATATAGCTCTAACATAAATATTACTGAGCAACAGGTTTGTACAGAGTGGCATTACTTTAAATAGATATATTTGCTTTTGTGAAGCATTGTTCTAAAACATTACACAAAAATATGGATACTATACATAATGGTGCTCCATTAAAATGGAAAAAAAAAGACTGGGTGCAGTGGCTCATGCCTGTGATCCCAGCACTTTGGGAGGTCCAGGCGGGCGGATCACCTGAAGTCAGGAGTTTGAGACCAGCCTGGCCAACATGGTGAAACTCTGCGTCTACCAAAAATACAAAAATTAGCCAGGCGTGGTGGCACATGCCTGTAGTACCAGCTGCTTGGGAGGCTGAGGCACAAGAATCAGTTGAACCCAGGAGGCAGAGGTTGCAGTGAGCCAAGATCACACCACTGCACTCCAGCCTGGGTAACAGAGCTAGACTCCATCTCAAAAAATTAAAATAAAATGGAAAGAGAAAAATCAAAATATACTCTCTTTATTCTTACCTTGAATTCCTTAATTCCAGTAAAAATACTGACAGATGAAATGTCAGTCTCTCCGTTCGGTTTACAGTCAGTCACAATTTCAATGACCTTATCCAATGCCACTTTCATGCGGTCAAATACTCCTTCTTTGTTTTTATGGGCTGATTCGCAGTTGGGATGCCTCAGACATGTCTTCAAAACAATTGAAATTTTTTATTTTAATATTTGATTTATGTCATAATGCACAAAAATCTTACAGAGAACATGTCATGCTAAGAAAAATGGTTCTTTACCAAAATCTCCTGGGTCCCTGGCTCACTCAGCTGCTTCTCCTCACTAAAGTGGAAGCAGGATGAGTAAAAAGCGATAGCAAGGTTAAATAAAAAAATGCAGAGTGCAGAACTATACCTTTATACTTCAATAGTAAGTTTACTTAAAAATTTTTTGAGAAAAAATCTCTCCATCATGATTAAAACTATTTTTAAATGTTGCCTTACACATGCAAGAAATGAAAAAGAATGAAGAAAAATGAAATGAACAGAGATGAAATATGATCATGGATGCATCTTGACTTTTAAAAAATAATGTAAATGAAAAACTCAAGGGCCTAGATAAAACAGAGCCTTCTGAGTGGGTTCCATGAAGTCTCTCTTTTTGTGGCTTCGCTGATTCTAGTACAGGATAAATACTCTCAGAAGAAAAGGTTATTCCAAACAAATTGCTAATGAGACATTTTATTCATTCTTTCTAGAATTGCACCAATTTTCTGGCCAATTGCTGTTTGGAAATACTCTTGACTGATAATTTTGTTAAAAGTGGAAAAAGGAATTAAAGGGTGAATTTACAGAATAACCAAGGGGTGACTTCTTACTCCACTGTACTTAACAAATCTTAACTTGCCTCGCTTTTTCTGGAGCACATATGCTGGCTCCTCAATGAGACTGGCAAAACCCTGCAGGCAGCGACCATGTGTGACAGGCCTTAATTCACAGCACCTAATACACCATGTTCTGCTGAGCTGTTCAATCAAAGCTGACTCATAAATTAATTATTATTTGGAGTTGGGGAAGAAAGTTAGCATTCTTATAAATAATAACTGAGATTTAACTATTCAGGCCTATGTTCTAAGTTATCACTTTGATCTTTTTTAAAATGCAAATTATGTAAGTTAAATGCATTTAGTCAGGTTTTCTAATTATTAATTTATTACACAGTAAAACAAAAATTCTCTTACCTTTGAAGCTGTAAGGAGCATCATCGTACACTTTTCAAGAACTGCCCTAGCTGCTGCCATTTTTGCCTTTTTCTTTTCATCTTTCAAATCCTAAATATGAAATAAAATCAAGGAGGATTCTAAGATCATGTAAACAATCCAATTTCTTAAGAAAGTATTTATTCAACAATAATACTCAAAAATTCAATAATATTAGTGGAAAAAAAAAAACAGGATAAAGTTTTACAAAGTGTCACTGCTTCAATATAAACACATCAACACAATATGAGTAGAAAGAAAAAGCTACTCTTAGTAAGGGCTGGAGAGCCAGGAACTGAGACACAGGTAGAGGCTGTACATGGTTGACATTCTGGTGTTCTGTCATACCTGACATTCTCACGCCAAGTGCACACACTGCACCCCTAACCAGAAACACCCAGCCTATGTCTTACTTAATTAAAAGTAAATGTCTTCTAAGCATCTATCGACTATTATTTCCTTCAAAACAGATATTTAAAAGTTGATTATTTAAGGAGCCTTGTCTAATCCCATCTAACTGCTATATATCTCAAATTGGGGTTCATTTGTCTTACTCTTAACCAATATGCTGCTCTGAAATATTCTTAAGATGTTTCTTTGGTAGATTACTTTCCCCAACAAGATTGAAAAGGAACACTTAAGAAAGCATTGTGGATTGAATTTGTTTTGCTGGGGGGTGGCTTCTCCTCACAGAGCCCTCAATAGAACGTGTGCTATTATATGAGGTAGCCAAAGTTTGCTGATCAAATCTACAACAAAATACTCTGTTAATAATTTGGTTATTATATCTAAATCAGAAGTGGGCAATACTTTCAATTAAAGCCCAGGTAAACATTTGAGGCCTTCTGAGCTATATGGTCTCCATCACAGCTACTCAATTATATCATTGTAGTGTGAAAGCAATCAGAGACAATACACAAATAAATAAGAACGGCTGTGTTCCAAGAAAACTTTATTTATGGACATTGAAATTTGAATTACATAAAATTTTTCCCTGTCACATTAGTCTTTTTTATTTGTAAGTTAGATTAAAGGCCCTTTCTTACAAATAAGAAAAACCTAAAATTTGAGTATGATTTGCCTTTGAAAGTAAATTTGCTTGAATAAATTAGAATGGATTCAGAAGATAGTCCTACACAATATCACCCTTACTCACTTGCATCCCAATATAGATTTAATAAGAGATAGAGATGGAATTACAAATAGTGTACAACAAAGTGCGTATAACCCCAAAGCTAATGCAGATCACATCCCAAAGAACTGTGTCCTATATGTGAGTATCATCCATCATGGGTACCTATAGATAAAGGTTGAGGTTGCTTATAAAATTTCCACCCATTCCTCTTGTCTTTAACATTTTGGACAGGACTCCTTTCAAAACCACCTGTGGGTCTAGCTGACAATTCATCAGGTGTGTATGCCATACCTAACACTTATAAGCCACATATGACACCATATGATGAATAGTGGTAACAAGCGACAGAGAAAGAAGGCATCTCAGCCTGGAAAGGGCTGGTCCACAGGACAAAACAGAGGCGTCCATAAAACCCAGATGGTCCATGAAGTACTAAGCAAAGCTTCCCAATACCTCCAGAAGTACTTTCCCAGACTTGGGTAAGGCTGTCACCACTGCCACTTTCTTTTCTTTTTGAGACAGAGTCTCCCTCCCTTGCCTAGGCTGGAGTGCAGTGGCATGAACTCAGCTCACTGCAGCCTCTGCTTCCCGGGCTCACGCAATTCTCGTGCCTCAGCCTTCTGAGTAGCTAGGATTACAGGCATGTGCCACCACACCTAGCTAACTGCTGTATTTTTAGAAGAGATGGTGTTTTGTCACGTTGGCCAGGCTGGTCTCAAACTCCTGACCTCAGGTGATCCACCCACCTCAGCCTCCCAAAGTGCTGGGATTACAGGCATGAGCCACCACGCCCAGCCTTACCACTGCCACTTTCTACCACCTTGGTCCAGGTCACCATCATCTCTCAATAGATTACTGTAATATCCTCTTGAGTGGTCTCCCTGTCTCTGCCCTTGTCTCCATGCAAACTATTCTCAACATGGCAGCCAGAGTGATACTGTTAAAATGTAAGTCAGAATGTCATTCTTCCACTCAAAACCTGCAGTGGCTCCCCATTTTACTTAAAGTCAAAGTCCTTACACAGTTTGGCCTGCCCACTACCTCTCTGATTTCATCTTATTACCCTTCCCCTTTGCTCACTTTGATCCATCCACTGGCCTTCGTGTTCTTTGAACACATCATGCATGTTTCTGTTTTATTGTCTATCTCCTCCCACCCCTACTAAAACATAAGCTCCACGAGTGCAGAGGCTTTTGTCACTTTTATTTACTGCTGAATCCTCAACACCTAGCGTAGTATTTGGTTAACAGTAAGCAGCTTATGAATATTTGCTGAGAAAACTGAGAATGCACCTGACCTATAGCTCTTTGCAGGATATTTTGACTATCCTAAAGGAGAAAGTATTTCAACCCTGGATGCATATTCCACAAAAATGACCCAGGAGTAGCACTTATCAAACACAAAGATGATAAAAAGGCTGCCAGTAAGTTTCAGGGGTCTCACATTTAATGAGCTAAATTGTTAAAAATAGATACCTCTTCAGCCAGAAGTTTTTAAATGTTGGATTACAATATTACAAGAATTGAGAAAAATAAAATGTTCTCCATGCCAAATTTCTAACTACAAATCAAAATGATGGTGAAAGTTTTTCAGTTATGTCCAGAAGCTGAAGAGGATCCTGTAGGAAGTGTAACTGAAGGATGGCAGCTTTAGAACCTATGACTCATGCCACACTTGCTCAAGGGATCAAGAAAATGCTAGATGATAAGCTATTATAATAAAAAAATATTCAGGCTAATAATTTTCATTGGGGAGAATGAGGAGAAGGAAGATTAAGAGAAAGAGAAGGAAAAGAAAGGAAATTTGTTTTATAAAGAACAATACTGGCAGAGAGAAAATGAAACAATAAGGTACCTGCCTACAGAAACATCATTGGTATTAGAAACCAATGCCATTATTTAGTCTGCCACTTTCCAGACCAATACCCATCTTTCAACTCCAGCTGCAACCGGGAAAGTTCGTATCAAAAACTGAAAGAATACCTATGGGACTACACCCAGAACCATCCCAAGAAATGGTCAATTATTATATATATTTAACCTGCCAACAAGACAGACTCCTACACAAATACCCCAACAAGGAAAAGTCAATCCTAGACATAATATGGTCTTCTGTCTCCCAAAACTGAGGAGCTTATTGTCTGAATTGGGGAACAGACCCACAAAGAACTAATATTGGCTGGGCACAGTGGCTCACACCTGTAATCCCAGCACTTTGGGAGGCTGAGGCAGGCGGATCACCCGAGATTAGGAGTTCAAGACCAGCCTGGCTAACACGGTGAAACCCAGTCTCTACTAAAAATACAAAAAGTTAGCCGGGCGTGGTGGTGCATGCCTGTATTCCCAGCTACTCAGGAGGCTGAGGCAGGAGAATCACTTGAACCCGGGAGGTGGAGGTTGCAATGAGCCGAGATCATGACACTGCACTCCAGCCTGGGCGACAGAGCAAGGCTCTGTCTCAAAAAATAAATAAATAAAATAAAATAAAATAAAAAACGACTATCATGTTGTAGTTTGAGAACTACAGGCTTTAGTATCAGATATAACTGAGTTCAATCTGCAAGAATACTGACCTTGGGAAAGTTTATCCTTGTCTCAGATTCAGTTTCCCTGTATGTAAAATAGTAGTAACAATACCTACCTCATAGGGATGTTTTGAGAATTAAATGAGATCATGTACATTAAGTACCTAACACATAGGCAGTGCAAATAAATAATAGCTTGGGTTATTACTATTCATCTAATATGGTAAGAATAACAAATATCTAACAAGATACTATAAGAATACGTATGATGACTCAATTTTACGTGCCTGAGCCCTGGGAGAGGAATCAAATGGAAAGCTTCATAAAAGAGAAAGTAACCAAATACAAAGAAGAAGTACTTAAGTTGAGCCCTGAAGGCAAGTATGACCTTTCCCAGTGTGTGAGGCGGGAACAAAATTAACTGTTATAAATGTACAAAAAAAGACATACAGATCTACTTACAGATCTACTTTGCTGGCTTATTTGTGAAAGGCTTTCAAGACCAAGGCTATAGACTTAATAAGCAAAGAAACCAATCCAAACAATCCTAAAGATCATACCTCCATCCAAACTAAAAAGTATGTATTTATCTGAAGATTGTAAAATGTGATGAATACATACATTTTGTCTATCTCCACTCAGATGTGCAAACTCCACCATTTCATTTCCAAATTGACTGAATATTTGGACAAACTCTTGAAAGCTATTCACTTTCTCTAGTCTTTCCATAGTTGCAAGAACCTGCAAAACAGAGAATATTTCATTATTTGGTGA